>NC_073391.1:10187617-10487617 GCF_028641065.1 Leucoraja erinaceus | reverse complement strand
AGGGGTAGGACATTTAGGTTTGAGATTAGGAAATACTTTTTCACCCAGAGTGGGTGTGAATCTGTGGAATTCGCTACCACAGAGGCCAATTCACTGGATGTATTCAAGAGAGAGTTAGATATAGCCCTTAGGGTGAACGGAATCAAGGGATATGGGGAGAAGGCAGGAACTGGGTACTGATTCTGGATGATCATAGTGAATGGTGGTGCTTGCACAAAGGGCTGAATGGCCTACTCCTCCACCGATTTTCTATGTTTCTATGTTTCTAATAATGTGTAATTACAATAGGTTATTTTTAGAACACTCTCTTCCGATGTTTTAGAGATGGCACAATAAAATCCAACTATTTGCGACCCGAATCGTCACCCATTTCTTCTCTCCAGAGATGCTGCCTGTACCTCTGAGTTACTCCAGCATTTCGTGTCTAACTCTTTCCAGAATCCATGAGAAAGAGAAAGCCAAAATATCTCTGCGCCTGGCAAAATAACCACAGCTGCAAATCAGCATTGACTGTAGATAATGAGGTTAAGTAACTGGGTCACACTTTGTATGTTAGGTGTCAATGCGGATACAATGATAACAATGTTATTTGCCATAACAACAAATGTAGAAGATAATCAGTACAGCGCAGGAACAAGCTCTTTGTCGCAAAATGTTGGTGTTGGACATGATGTCAAATTAAATAATCCTTTCTGCCTGCACATGACCTATATCCCCACATTCCCTGTATATTTACGTATATTTATGTGTCTACCTAAAAGCTTCTTAAACATCCCTTTCATATCTGCTCTCACCATAAACACTGGCAGTGCATTCCCAGCACCCAGCACCCTCTGTGTAAAAACTTGCGCTGCACATTTTCTTTAGTTTCCCCTCTGACATTAAAGTTATGCCCTTTAGTATTTGATATTTCCATCCAGGGAAAAGGTTCTAACTCTCTCCCAATTATGCTGCTCATCTATATTACTAAAAGTAAGATCTTGACCACTTCCTGTTTTTCTGTGTCATGCTTTTTGAAAAAACGCTGCCACTAACGGCTGTGATTTTTGGCCATCTTACTCAGTCCCCCTCCGCTGCACAGGACAAGAGGATTTTTCCCATTGATGAAAAATAAAAGAGTTATTCCAGTTTGTAAAAATGTTGACATTCTCTCAACTGCCCCTGATGGTGGGAGGGGGGAGGGACTATAAGACCCGGAAGTGTTATGCCTCACTCAGTCTCTGCAAGATGGAGGATGCAAGAGGGTCACATCTCTCTGAGCTGTGAATGACACTAAACACATGGTCATGAAACTCAACTGTGAGTGCCCTTAATGTGGTTTGAAAATGAAAATGTGGTTGCTTTGAAATGCTGTACTGCAAATTGTTGTTGGTGATGGTAACTGCTTTGAAATGCTGCACTGCAAATGGTTCTTAGTGGTGGTAACTGCTTTAAAATGCTGCACTGCAAATGGTTGTTGGTGATGGTAATTGCTTTGAAATGCTGCACTGCAAATGGTCGTTGGTGGTGGCTTTGAAATGCTGCACTGCAAATGGTTGTTGGTGGTGGTAACTGCACAACTTCTTGTTTGCACTGTATATTGATTTTAGATAAAACGCTACCACTTACGGCTGCAATTTTTGGCCATCTTACTCAGTCCCCCTCCGCTCATCAGGTGCAGAGGATTCTTCCCATCAATTAAAAATAAATGTGTTATTAGTGTTTAAAAAAATGTCGAGAATCTCATTCCTGTCAATCGCGACATGAAAGCCACGCCACTTCCGGTGAGAGGGGGAGGGATTATAAAAGCCGGAAGTGTGGGTGTGGCTCAGTCTCTGCAAGATGGGGGAGGGAGAGGTCATGACTCTGTCTGAGCTGTGAATCAACTGAACACACTGAATGTCTACTGAACTGTGAGTGTGGTGTTTATGTGGTGCTTTGCATGGTTTTATGGTGGTTTCACCCTGTTTGAAATGGTATGAAACTGAATTTGAATGTGGTGGCCTTGCACCCTGCATGAAATGGTATGAAACTGCATTTGAATTTGGTGGCCTGCACCCTGCTTGAAATGACATTAAACAACACTAGCATTTGTTGGTCTTGCACCCAGCTTGAAGTGGCATGAAACTGCACTTGAGTTTGGTGGCCCTGAACCCTGCTTGAAGTGATAGGAAACTGCACCTGAGGTTGGTACCATGCACCCTGCTTGAAGTGGTAGGAAACTGCACTTGAGTTTGGTGGCCTTGCACCCTGCTTGAAGTGGTATGAAACTGCACTTGAATTTGGTGGCCTTGCACCCTGCTTGAAGTGGTCGGAATCTGCACTTGAATTTGGTGACTTTGCACCCTGCTTGAAGTAGTAGGAAACTGCACTTGAATTCGGTGGCCTTGCACCCTGCTTGAAATGGTAAGAAATTGCACTTGAATTCGGTGGCCTTGCACCCTGCTTGAAGTGGTATGAAACTGCATTTGAATTTGGTGGCCTTGCATCCTGCTTGAAATGGTAAGAAATTGCACTTGAATTTGTTGGCCTTGCACCCTGCTTGAAATGGTAGGAAACTGCATTTGAATTTTGTGGCCTTGCACCCTGCTTGAAATTGAATTTCAAGGAATAGCCATGAGTCAACTGCCAGCCCACCAGCCGTGATGGAGCTGCCAGCACATCAGGCTTGAGTGTCTGAGCTGTCACCCTAAGAATCCTTTTGGCCCACAATGTCCATATTAGCTCTCAACACCCATACTAGTACTCCAGAAAGCACCCACCCCCCAATATTGGAATTGGTGGAGAGGTGGAATATTGCATTGGGGGACCAGCCCTCCCGTGTAAACATGGGACCCAACGGGTCCCACTTAATCTAGTATCTTTATACATCTCTACCAGGTAATCCCCCCCCCCCCCCCCCCCCCCCCCCCCCGCCTCCAAAATCCCACAGGAAACAATCCACATTTTTCAAACCTTTCCTTTTAGCTAAGACCCTCTTATCCAGGCAACATTCTAGGAAGCCTCTTCTACTCCATCTCCAATGCCTCCACATCCTTCCTGCAATGAGGTGACCAGAACTGCACACAATACCTCAAATGAGGCCCAACCAAAGTTGTA
The DNA here is from genome assembly GCF_028641065.1 of Leucoraja erinaceus. Lineage (NCBI taxonomy): Eukaryota > Metazoa > Chordata > Chondrichthyes > Rajiformes > Rajidae > Leucoraja > Leucoraja erinaceus. The sequence goes on along the minus strand of NC_073391.1, from coordinate 10,484,539 downwards.
TCAACATGATTTCCTGACTCTTATGATCGTGCCATGACCGATGACGGCAAGCATCCACACACCTTCTTTAGCACTCAGTTTACAATTTTGCTATTTTGGCATAAAATAGAATAAAGGCATAAACTATTTCTAAGTGGGGAGAGGATTCAGAAAAAATGGAGGTGCAAAAGGACTTGGGAGTGCTTGTGCTAAATTCCTGAAAGGTTACTCTGCAGATTGCTTCAACGGTAAGGGAGGCAAATGCAATGTAAACATTCACTTTGAGGGGACTAGAATATAAAAACAATTACATGCATTATTGCCAGTTGGCACAATTGATTGGAGCATTGGGTATAGGAAGACATGATGTGGATTTATAGTTAATGAGAACCTTTTTTTCCCAGGAGAGTGGTATCAAATACTAGAGTACGTAGATTTAAGGTGAGAGGGGCAAAGTTTAAAGGATTTGTGCAATGCAAGTTTTTTACACAGAGGTTGATGAGTGCCTGGAATGTGCTGCCGGGGTTGTTGTGGAGGTAGATATGATAGTGCCATTTAAGAGTCTTTTGGAAGGACATATAGTGGTGCATGGAATGGAGGGATGTGAATGAATTGCACTCAGATAGGATTTGGTCTTGGCATTATGTTCGGCACAGAGATTATGGGCCAAATGGCCTGTTCCTGTGCAATACCGGTCTATGTTCTATATGTTCAAAGTAGAATTGGTCATTCGCACCACCAGACACCAGGTTCAATCGTGACTTCAGGTGCTGTCTGTGTGGAGTTTGCACGATCTCCCTGTGGCCACATAAGTTTTCTCTGATTAGATTTTCCTTCCACATCCAAAAGGCTGGTAGGTTGATTGGCTATTGGAGGTTGCTCCTAGTGCATTAGTAAGTGGTAGAAGCTAAGGGAGTTCATCGTCTTACGGTGATACAGTGTGGAAGCAGGCCCTTCGGCCCAACTCGCCCACACTAGCCAACATGTCCCAGCTACACTAGTCCCAACTGCCTGTGCTTGGTCCATATCCCTCCAAACCTGTCCCATTCATGTACCTGTTTAACTGTTTCTTAAACATTAGGATACTCCCAGCCTCAACTACCTCATCTGGCAGCTTGTTCCATACACCCACCATCCTTTGTGTGAAAAAGGTATGCCTCAGATTTGTATTAAATCTTTAGCTCTTCATCTTGAACTTATGTCCTCTGGTCCTCGATTCCCCTACTCTGGGCAAGAGACTCGGTGCATCTACCAGATCTATTCCTCTCATGATTTTATATACCTCTATAAGATCTCCCCTCATCCTCCTCAACCACTACCTATAGTTCACACATTCTTTTTTTTAAAGAAAGTTTTGATGCATTTGTGCCTTATATGGCACAAAAGATGGCGGACTGCAGGAGTGGGGCGCCGTTGTGTATGGCTGCTCTGCCTGCAGTCCGTCCTTTCACCCTTTCTATTTTTATTTTTAGTCCTGTTAAAAACAAAATGTTTGTTGGAGTTCTTCTTTTATGTGGTGGGTGGGGGGAGGGGAAGGGGGAAACTTTATTTCCTAGTCCCTACCTGGTCGGAGAGGTGGCTTCCCTCTGAGCTGCTTCTTCGCCCCTTCCTCACGGCCTACCATCGGACTGGAGCGGCATTTCCTGCCAGGACGGTCCTGGACTACAGCTTCGGCAGCGGCACAGCGCTGAGGCTCCATCACAGAGCGGGTGATGCCCTACCCGGGTCGCTGTGTGGTAAGCTCCAGAGTGTTGTAACCGCCAACTCCAACATCCGAGGAGCTGTGACTGCGGGCGTCCAGCCGCGGGCGGCGCTGGATTTGAAACACCGCGGAGCCTCAGGTCCGAGATCGCCAGAGTCGGAGCTCCAACCAGCGTGGCCTGCGGACTGCGGGTGCCGCGGTCTCCAGGGAGGGAGCAGCCACTCCAGACATTCCAAGCCACTGAGGAGTGTTCAGCCAACGCCGAAGTACCATCTTCCCGGCAAGAGGGCCTGAAAACATCGGACTGGCTGCGGAGGCCACAAATAGGCCCCAACCTCGGGTGATCACAGATGAACTTTCTGGTGCCTTTCCCCACAGTGGAAAATTTGGATTCTGCTGTGGGGGGACATTCATGTTGGGAACATTCTTTTTCATTTTTCTTTTTTTATTTTTCACGGAAACTTTTTTTTTTTTAGTTTTTCTATCGATGCACGGAAACTTACTCTATTATCCTTGTAAATCTTTACTATGCAAAGCACTTTGAACACAATATTCTAAATTTCAACGCGACATGTTGATTTAAACTCTGACTGTGCCATTTTTGATATCTTCCTGCAACTACAATTTAATTGCTCACTTACTTACTTACTTACTTCTAGTCCTGGCAACATCCTTGTAAAGATCTTTGGACTGAATCCTTTCAAAGGTAAATCATGTCTGACGAATCTTGGAAATATCTTTATCCAATAACATGGTGCCCAGAATTGAACAAACTGAAAGCACAAGGCATTCTAATTGATGCGGTCTCACCATCATCTCCTTTTCAACAACAGTGCAACATGAGGCTCAGTCCCAACAATTCTATTCTCAATACTCTGACTGATGAAAGCCAATGTGCCAAAAGCCTTTTTGACCACCTTATCTTCCTGCAACTCAAGCTTCAAGGAACCATGCACCTGCACTCCTAAATTCCTCTGCTCTACAATACTCCCCAGAGGCCTATCATTCACTGTGTAGGTCCTGCCCTTGTTAGACGTCCTAAAATTTAACACCTCACACTTCTCGGTATTAAATACCATCAACCATTCCACAGCCCTCCTGGCCAATCGATCCAGATCCTGCTGCAGTCTTTCACAACCATCTACACTATTTGCAAAACTACCCAGTTTAAGGATATCATCAGCAAATTTTTTTCACACTAATCTTGCCCTGTATGTTCCAGTCATCATATTTAAGAGGGAGTTAGATGTGGCCCTTGTGGCTAAGGGGATCATTGATGTAGATACTGATAAAGCCAGTAATGAATGGCCAGGCTCGAAGCACCGAACCTAATTTCTATGTTTCTATTCACTGAGGCACGCCACTAGTCACAGGCCCTCCAGTTCTCGAGAAGCCACCCATTCCACCATCACCCTCTGCAAACCTTCCGTGGAGCCAATTGCTGCTATCGATCCCAGCTATCACAGTAATAGGCCATGCGATCTGACCTTCCCTCCAGAAAAGCAGCCTACCATGCGGAACCTTGTTAAATGCCTTACTGAATCTGACCTTCATCAATGTATACAAATGTCTTACTGAAATCATCGAAAGTCCGATGTCCTATACACTATTTCTATGTTTCTATTCCTGTGTAGTCCTGTCCTTGTTAGAACTTCTATTCAAACACCTCACCCTTCTGCCCCATCACCAGTATACAGCTCTGCCCTCATCAACCATTTTGATCACGTCTTCAAAAAAATCAATCAGATTTGTGAGACATGACCTCCCACATACTGACTATCCCTAATTAGCCCTAGCCCATCCAAATGCCTGTATAACCTATCCCTCAGAATACTCTCCAGTAACTTTCCAACTGCAGATGTTAAGCTCACCGGCCTATAATTCCCAGCATTTTCCATGCAGCCCTTCTTGAAAAGAGGCACAACATTTGCCCCCCTCCAGTCCTCTGGTACCTCTCCTGCATTTAAGGACGACTCGAAAATTGATGAGAATGTGGGGATAAAAAAATCATATTTTTGAAGGATAAGTGTAAAAGGTTAGTTGATGATCAGTGTGGATTTGATGGCCAAAGGGGCTGATTCCATGGCATATGACGATATTGATATTCTGACAAACATTTATCCTTTTCTTAAATAATAAAAAGCAGATCACCTGGTCAGCATCACACTGGTGTTAATCGGTACTTGATACGCACAATTTGCCTGCTGCTTTTACAATGTTACAACATTTCAATACCACAACCTGAAAGGCACAACCTGAAAGTGATATCAAAGGAGTTTCTTAAAAACATTTATTTCCTTGTACAGTCTTACAGCAGACTGAAAGGTCGATAAAATATGAATGCCGGGATCACACAATGCAGGCATTCCGATCAGTGCTGAACTTTGCTCTATGTGTCCCCACCATCCAATACCCAGCAGAGCTTAATTTGTTCCTGACAAGTCTTGTTCCAGATAAGGCAACTCTTCATTTTTAAGACTTGCCTAAAGGGCCTGTCCCACTTACGTGTCCTTGGCATGCAAATTACGCGACCTCGTGGTTGCGTTGAGGCGCACGGGCATCGTATGGCCGGGCGGGGCCGGTTCCACTGAGAAGCGCGTAGGGGTATGTAGTTGTGCGCGACATCGCGAGGGGCTCCGAAATTTTTGTAGCAAACAAAATCTTTGTGTGCCAACAGCCTGTCGTGGGAACTGACGGCCAAAGTGGGACAGGCCCAAGACCCTGGCGCAACGCAACGTCTCACCTCCAACAGCAGCAGAAACAGGCAAACGATCGCCGAACTCGGCCTGGGGCTCACGGCCGTTGTGGTCCAGATCCACCCCCACTTCTACTCCCAGAGGCCAAGAAAATTGAAGATAGACATAAAATGCGGGAGTAACTCAGCGGGATCGGCAGCATCTCTGGAGAGAAGCAATGGATGACGTTTTGGGTCAGGACCCTTCTTTCAGACTGAAGAAGTGTCTTGACACTAAACATCACCCATTGCTTCTCTCCAGAGATGCTGCCGGTCCCACTGAGTTACACCTACATTTTGTGTCCATCTTCAAATGACGTCACGCGTTCCAGACGGCTGTGTGGTCGAATGAAGTCGCGCCCAACCTTTGCGGGACCGTCGCGGCTCAACTTGACCCCGAGGTCGCGTAATTAGCATGCCAAGGACACGTAAGTGGGACAGGCCCTTTACAGTTAATTTCCATTAAACAAATTCTTGCCGTGATGTAGAAATGTAAGAGCCAACTTTCATACTGCAAGATCCGATAAATGGGACGGAAAGAATTGTAGTTGCTGGTCTGAAGAAGGGTATCGACCAGAAATGTCACCCATTCCTTCTCTCCAGAGATGCTGCCTGTCCCGCTGAGTTACTCCAGCCTACCCACGAATGGGAAAATAATTGTAGAAGGAGAACTCACATTTCAGACCCTAGTGTTTGTTCCGCCATTTAATATTGGTATTGCTACTGGTTTATTTTTGTAATGTGTACCAGGATTCAGTGAAAAACTTATTAGGTAAGATCATGACTGATAGTTCTCCTCAGTGCCACTTTCCTGCACCAACTACATCTTGTTTACTTCCTCATATCTAAAAATCTCTTGATCTCTCTCTTAAATATACTAAACAACTGATACACTTCCACCCTCCCTAATCTCCACAACCCTCCGGATGAAAAAATTCCAAAGAGGTAGGGAAGACATTTCTTCTCATCTGTCTTGAATGGACAGAGTTTTGATCCCTGCTTCTCAATAGATCAGACTCCATTGCACCTCTTCTCATCCCAACATATTTGTGCTGAGACATCCACCTGCAATTTTAAACCTGCAATTTTTGAGGCTGTTGCACGCAATTAACTGCAATGACAGAGATGCTAATTAATGGTTGAGTGGTGTCAAACTATCTAATATATATAGTGAGAGCTGACGACCGTCTCAATAAATCGGAAGAGTCCTCAGCACCAAAATGATCTGGCTGTGCCGATGCATTCTCTTGCTTTCCCTGATATTTCATTCGGCTTTCTCTTTACATGTGTGACATTTCTTCATTCATTACATGCACTGTGTCATAAGAATAAAGGGCAGCAGGGGGTCTTGTCGGTACTTAATGATAGATATTGATGAAAAAACATCAATATCCCAAAGGAATTGACGGTCTGCAGTGAACCATGAGCGAGTATGTGCTTGTTCTCAGACAAAGAAGCTTCCAGTTCAGGTCATACAGACATACTGAAGGTTTGACCTCAGGCACTGAAGAGAAGGCACTTAGGAAGATTAATGGGAACATATCTGAAGAATTACATCTCTCAGGGCTTAAAGGTCTGGGTTACAACTACCTGCTGGTCACAAAAAGGTCAGGCCGAGGATGAAGCACAAACGATGCACCTATAATTCCACTTTCATTCAGCTTTCTTCACAAATATTTGCCAGTTTTCCTGGATGGTTTCTCATGAAAGTGCTAGGATGTAGAAACAAACGGTTAATTTAGTTGCTTTAGAGATGAGAGATTGGTTTAGAGAGAATTCAGAAATCAGAGGTGCAAAGGGACTTGGGAGTGCAGGTGCAGGATTCCCAAAGAGTTCATTTGTAAGTTGAATCAGTAGTAAGACAGACAAATGCAACGATAGCATTTATTTCGGGAGGATTAGAATACAAAAACAGGGATGTAATGCTGAGGCTCTATCAGGCACTGGCCAGGCCTTACACACCATTTGGAGTATTGTGAGCAATTTTGGGACCCATGTCTGAGGAAGGATGTGCTGACACTGGAGAGGGTCCAGAGGAGGTTTACAAGGATAATGCCAGGAACGATTGGGTTAAACAAATCACGAGTGTTTGACGGCACTGGGCCGGTACTCGCTGGAGTTTAGAAGAATGGGGGACCTCATTGAAACTTACCGAATAGTGAAAGGCCTGGATCAAGTGAATGTGGAGAGGATGTTTCCACCAGTGGGAAAGTCCAGGACCAGAGGTCATAGCCTCAGAATAAAAGGACGTAACTTTAGAAAGGAGATGAGGAAGAATTTCTTTAGTTAGAAGATGGCAAATATGTGGAATTCATCGCCACTGTTGGCTGTGGAGGCCAAGTCAATGGATATTTTTAAGGCGAGGATTGATAGATTCTTGATTAGTAAAGGTGTTATGGGATGAAGGGAGGAGAATGGGGTTGAGAAGGAAAGATTGAAAGGCCTTGATTAAATGGCAGAGAATGTGCTGAATGGCCAAATTATGCTCCTAGAACCTATGAACTTACGTTGGAGCCCACAACTCTTGGGGTCAGACCCACCATGATTCTAAGACAGGGATAGTATCACTGTACAGTCAAATACATGTCCAGTGCATTCCAAAAGGTGTGTTTAAGAACAGGGCATATAATGAACAGAGGTAAGCATAGCAGACTAAGAATAAGAATTAGTATTCTTAGGTTCTTGTATTTAAAATCATTGGAGGTCAATTGTTGGTGGTAGGAAGATTTTTTTGTTTTTCTCCTTAGCAGGCTTCTTTTATAACATCACAAACTAGTGTCCTCTCTGCTGGGGCTTCTTATGCACCAAGTGTTTTGTCGTTTAGTTAAGTAGTTTATTATTGTCACATGTACCAAGATACTATGAATAGCTTTTTGTTGCATGCTATTCAATCAACGAAAAGACTATACATGATTACAATCAAACTGCCCACAGTGTACAGTTGCAGGATAAACGGTGTAACATTTAATGCAAGATAATTCTGATAAAGTAATTTAAAGATAGTTCAAAGGTCTCCAGTGAGATTGATGGGAGGTTTGGACTGCACACTAGCTGGTGAGAGGACTGTTTAGTTGCCCGATAACAGCTGGAAGATACTGTCCCTGAATCTGGAGTTATGCATTTTCAAGCTTCTATAACGTTTGCTTGATGGGAGAGGGAAGAATAAGGAGTGACGGGGGTGAAACTGGTCCTTGATTATGCTGGTGGCCTTGCCGATGCACTGTGAAGTGTAGATGGATTTTGTGTGATGGTCTATGCTACGTCTACAACTCTCTGCAATTTCTTGTGGAGCTGTTCCCAAACCAAGCTGTGATGCAATGATGCATCTGTGGACGTTGGTGAGGGTTGTTGGAGACATGCCGAACTTCCTAAGCCTTCTTAGAGGCATTGGTGTGGTTTCTTGGCCATTACTTCGATGTGGGTGCTGCAAATCTTTATGTGGTGATATAGTTGTAATGGGATATTTCTTTTGCCCCTGAATTCAGGGGCTGCCGATCCTTTCTGAAATCATTCTGCCTGATAATCTCAATAATATTGATTGGCGGGCACTGGAAAACACAGAACATCGATCAATGGGCTGTTCAACCATATAGCTTCGATACAGAAGAACCCGAATGAGTAGCACAAAACCATCTGAAAGGGCTGAGGTGTGGCTGATGTAGTTGTGTGGCTATCCACCTTAGTTAAAAGAGAGATGCAATGTTAGGATTGGTAGCAAGGAGATCATTAGACCAGATGCAATGAAAATTGATAGTGCATGTAGGAATGTGTTCCCCTGAGCCACCTCTTCCAGCACTAGAAGAACTCAAAGTAACTTAGACATTTTCTGGAACAGCATTGATTTTTATTTCGATCTTGATGACAAATCAATCTTTTAACAGTTTCTCATGGTACTTTCTCTCTTATATTTTGGGTAGACACACAACATTTTGGGTTCCTAATGGTTCTACTCTGTCTTGACTTTCTGTTTTCCCAAAAGCAAATTAAAAAGGATCTGATTAAAATTAAATGCCACTCAAGTACTTCAAAATGAACAGAACTTCCTTCCTCATGCAAGCCAGGATGAAACAAGTCCTCAAAGTCCTTGGTTTCTTCCATTTCTATCAGCACTTGCTCCACATCCCAAGGGTTAGTCATGCTTAATTGTCTAATATACTTGCAATGGAACATTGCTCCAGCTTTATAGACTGATTAACATAATATCTTTAGTCTAAATAACTTTAGAATTTCTTTAGTCAGAGGCTGATGAATCTGTGGAAATCTGTGCCACGGAAGGCTGTGGAGGCCAAGTCATTTTATTTAAGTTAGATATGTTTAAGACAGAGTTAGATAGATTCTTGATTAGTACGGGTGTCAGGGGTTATGGGGAGAAGGCAGGAGAATGGGGTTGAGAGGGAAAGATAGATCAGCCATGATTGAATGGCAGAGTAGACTTGATGGGCCGAATGGCCTAATTCTGCTCCTGTCACTTAGGAACATAAATATCTAATCATCTTTAAAACAATAACTTAATGATCAGTAATACTAGTTAACCAGACCATAGTAGTTCAAAACTAAATTAACTAGTGCAACCAAAACGTAGTGCAACCAAGTCCATAGAAGATCGTAGTGGCTGAGGTAGAGTATGGTTAGTGTTGGGCAATGTTCAGGAGCCTGATGGTTGCTGCAAGGAAGCTGTTACTGAATGTAATAACATCAAACAGCAGATACTGGTTGAAACCAAAGATAGACATAAAGTGCTGGAATAGCTCAGCGGGTCAGGCAGCGCCTCTAGAGAACAAGGATAAGTGACGTTTTGGGTCTGGGACCCTTCTTCGGACTGAACAGCTGACCAGCAAAGGAGCTTGCTGGAGACCAAAATTTTGCAGTCCTATCTATTTCTCCTAACACTGTGATGACTAACCCATCCCAACATTCAAGATCTCATTTGCATTCAGCTGCACAGAGATGTTAGTTGAGCATGTAGAAATGAGGTAACATGAAGTTTAAGGAATTGACAGAACTGAACAAGGCACCCTGAGGGAGCAGATGCTGAAGTGGAGGCATAAGACATGCCAGGTACAGACTGGAGTAAAGGTGACTCATAATCATTGACATTATATAGAACATAGAACGGTACTGACAAACCTACTGACTCCAATAGTTATCTGGACTACACTTCCTTCCACCCTGCCTCTTGCAAAGACTCTATCCCCTAATGTCAATTCTGTCATATTTGCTACCAAAAGATCTGAGATATTCTCTTTCTTTAAAAATGGTTTTTGCCCCTGTGTTATAGATTGATCCTTCACCCACTACCTCCATCTCCTCTGTATCCCGTAGTTCTGGTCTTGCATTCCTTCCTCCCCAGTTGCAACAAAGATAGAGTTCCCCTGGTCCTTACATTTAATTTCACCAGCCTCTGCATCCAACACATCATCCTCTGATATTTCCAGTACCTCCAACATGATCCCATCATCCATCACATCTTCCCATCTCCACCCTTTTCCCCTTTCCGCAAAAACAGCTCCCTCGGCAATTCCTTGGTTCACTTATCCCTTCCCACCCAAACCACCATCCTCTGTGGGAACTCCTGGCTGCTAACCATTCCCCTTCCTAATCCCATACTGACCTTTCTGCCCTGGGCCTGTTCCATTGCCAGAGCAATAGCACTTTGTGCCATAATTCCGTTTGTGTACCTTACAACCCATGCACATTGATTTCTCCAATATTAGGTAACCTCTACAAATCCTCCCATCCACTTTCTCTCCCATTCACCCCCTCCCCTGAATCCTGTCTGATTTTGCACCTAAGGTAGACACAAAATGCTGGAGTAACTCAACGGGACAGGCAGCATCACTGGAGAGAAGGAATGGGTGACGTTTCAGGTCGAGACCCATCTTCAGACTCATTTTGCACCCATCTTTCTCCTCCCACTTTAACTACATTCCTAAAGAATTTGCACCTTGTCAACCCTCTAGCTACCCAATCCGCAACTCTCTGATCCTTTTGTCTCACACCTTGTGTGTACTCATCTCTGACCTCTCATACTCACATAACTTTATATACTTTATTCAGGTCTCCCCTTCAGACGGCAACCCTCCAGAGAATCCAAGTTTGCCCAATCTCTCCTTATTGCTAATACCTTACAGTTTAAAACTAATGCCATCTATTCCAGGCGACATTTTGGTGGAGCTCTTATGCATTCTAATCCCACAAACACTCCGCAGACCAGGGATATGGCATTACAAGCACTGCGTCACCTGACTTTTGCCAGTAGATTATCAATGTGCCCCAATAATAAAAATTACTTCAACCTATTATTTATTTTAATCCTTGTCCATCCAAAACCAGTTGTAAGGTAAACCTTGCCTGTTTCCGGAAGGTAAACATATAAGAAGTCAATTTGACTTCCTGAATCAAGTACAGACTGGTATTTTAATTTTTAAAACATCAGGCTTTGAAAGACCATGAGGCATCTAAACCAAACTGATTTAGTCCAGAGTCCCTTTAAAATTAAGGATGAAGAAAATAGGAATAGAAATTAGAATTAGACTGTCCTCCTGATTAAATGTTGTCTTTGTATTGTTTGTTGTCACCTTCCACAAGCTAACAATGATCTATTCTATATGTACCTTGAACTTCGTCCCCTTTGATGGCTCATTTTCATGCCTTACCCTTCCATATCTCTGTGTCTCCCTCTCCCTTGACTCTCAGTCTGAAGAAGGGTCTCGACCGAAATGTTACCCATTTCTTCTATCGAGAGATGCTGCCTTACTCAGGCATTTTGTGTGAATCGTCAGTGTAAACCAGCATCTACAATTCCTTCCTACACATAGGAAGAATTATGTTGGTTTACAGGTGGTACTGGACATTTTAAGGCAGCAATGTTCATATTAATTTGTAAAAAAATATGGAAGGACCAGAATCAAAACAGTAAGCAATTGAAAACTTTTGAATTTAATACCTATAGTTGGAAAACAATTGAGCTCAAGAAAATAGCCATGATCACATTGAATGGCAGTGCTGGCTCAAAGGGCCAAATGGCCTACTGCTGCACCTATTGTCTATTGTCTATTGTCTAAATAGATTAAGCATATAATATGAATAAAATAAATCATTACTGTTTCCGCTTAGTAAAGCTAACAAACTTAGTTCTCTTGATTGAATCACCAGATTGGTAAAAAGAAAAGGGGATTATGTGTTGGATGTTATGCATCTTAACGTTTAGAAAACATTTGATAAAGTGGCTTAAGTAATAGCTCCTGGGATTAAAGACAAAATGGTAAACCGGGCAGTAAATTGCCCAAGTAATAAGATACAAAGTCATTGATCGTTGGCAGTCATTTTAATTTGGACAGGTTTGACAAGCAGGCATCCCTAAGGTATTCTCAAGAGTTCTGCTATTCAGACTATTTATAAATAATGAAACCATTTAAAGAAACTCTGCAGACCACTGCAAGGTATGAGGGAAAGCAAACTGTTCATACTAAAGTGATAGCGTTCTGAGGTATCTAAGGCTACTTGGCAAGGGTGAAGAAGGATCAGAACTGACATTTCATACAAAATAAAAATTCCAATAATAGAACAAGTGAAGCAAATAAGATTAATCAGCAATAATGTCACCTATACATAATAGTTCATCAATCATGGAACAAATTGCCGCAGTGTCAGAATTAATGAACACAGAGAGTATCAATGATAGTTTTAGATTTTAGCTCAATCATTGCTGAAAAGGAACCTCGGACATCTATTGTCAGTGAAAAAAGCAATCATGAAAAACTGACAAAAAAGGCAAGATGATTGCAAAATTTAGAATTGTAAATTAATTATAATGTCTTTCACATTTCTTAGGGATTATTGAATGTTTAAGGCACCAACATGGTGTCACACCCGGATGACATCAATGGTATAAAACACACCTAGTTGACCCCATCAGCACAATGAATGGTAAATTGGAGGTGTTGTACAGCTTGGGTTAACCGGCCATTTGTAACAGAGTTTAACACATTTAACTGGTCATGGGTGACAGAGTGTAACACATTTAAGCAGTAAAAACACCTCATAAAGGAAGGCTCTATTATTGAATTCCAGTGTATTTTCATCATGAATTTGATTTATGCTGATGCTGGATATGTCCAGACAGGCAGGCACTTTCTAAGAAAGTTTTTGGATGTTTCCTCAGAGTTTTTAGGTTAATTGGCTTGGTAAATGTAAAAATTGTCCCCAGTGGGTGTAGGATAGTGTTAATTCAGATTCAGATTCAGATTCAGATTCAATTTTAATTGTCATTGTCAGTGTACAGTACAGAGACAACAAAATGCATTTAGCATCTCCCTTGAAGAGCGACATATCAAACGATTTGAATAAAAAAAAATAATAAGAAAAAAAATAATAATAAGTGTCCGGGGGGGGGGTGGTGATTGGCAGTCACCGAGGTACGTTGTTTAGTAGAGTGACAGCCGCCGGAAAGAAGCTGTTCCTCGACCTGCTGGTTCGGCAACGGAGAGACCTGTAGCGCCTCCCGGATGGTAGGAGGGTAAACAGTCCATGGTTGGGGTGAGAGCAGTCCTTGGCGATGCTGAGCGCCCTCCGCAGACAGCGCTTGCTTTGGACAGACTCAATGGAGGGGAGCGAGGAACCGGTGATGCGTTGGGCAATTTTCACCACCCTCTGCAATGCCTTCCGGTCGGAGACAGAGCAGTTGCCATACCATAGTGTGATGCAGTTGGTAAGGATGCTCTCGATGGTGCAGCGGTAGAAGATCACCAGGATCTGAGGAGACAGATGGACCTTGTTCAGTCTCCTCAGGAAGAAGAGACGCTGATGAGCCTTCTTGATCAGAGTAGAGGTATTGTGGGTCCAAGAGAGGTCATCGGAGATGTTGACTCCCAGGAACCTGAAGCTAGAAACACGTTCCACCTCCGTCCCGTTAATGTGGATGGGGGTGTGCGTGCCGCCTCTGGACTTCCTGAAGTCTACAATGAGCTCCTTGGTCTTCTTGGAGTTAAGGGCCAGGTTGTTGTCAGCGCACCATGCTGCTAAGTGCTGGACCTCCTCCCTGTAGGCCAGCTCATCGTTGTTGCTGATGAGGCCAATCACCGTTGGATCATCTGCATACTTGATGATGGTGTTAGTACCATGTACAGGTGTGCAGTCATAGGTGAAGAGGGAGTAGAGGAGGGGGCTCAGCACACAGCCCTGAGGAACGCCAGTGTTCAGGGTGAGGGTTGAAGAGGTGTGCTTGTCTAACCTCACAGACTGGGGTCTGTTGGTTAGAAAGTCCAGTATCCAGTAATGTGCAGGGATCGCTGGTCGGCGCGGACCCGGTGGGCCGAAGGGCATGTCTCCACTCTATCTCTAAACAGATGATGCTAATGTATATTTCCCTCAAATGGAAAGTTAAAATTTAAATATAAATGCAGCATATTTGCAAGTTTTTTATGCCTATCAATCAGTGAAAAACTGATAGCAGCAAGTGTATGCATCAGTGTGTAATGCTACGCAGTAAACAGCAAGTTCATTAAAGTCTCATGAAGTTAACTGAATCAATTCTTGATTTGCCTAAGAGAATATAAATAAGGATTTAAATGAAGTGGTTGCAAGCAGTCCAGTGTGAATGTGCTGTCCAGCTCATATAGTACGAGCGTTTGTGAGGTTATTGGGAACAGTCTTCCCATCATTTATTGCAAAGAAATCTGGCACAATGGATGTAGAAGGTGGAATGGATCTCTAAGACAATATTCACAATCTATCTTTATCCCTTCTCCCCAAGCCTGAACCACATCCTATTTAAGCGGATTTGGAACTGGAGCTGAAGAAGGGTCTCGACCTGAAACGTCACCCATTCCTCCTCGCCAGATATGTTGTCTGTCCCGCTGATTTACTCCAGCTTTTTGTGTCTCTTATTTGAGTGGAGCCATTTGTATCTTTACAATCTAGTTCTGTCTGATGATGCTAGAAGATGTTCAGAGTCTTGTATTGAGATTTCTATAAAATAGTAAATGGGGCATTTCTTTCATTCTCAAATAATTCTGAATCAAAGGGCTTGGGTACATTGGACCTCAGCATTGAGGCACAAATAAAGAGCAGAGGAGCCAAACAGCATGTAGCTTAATCCCATTGATATGAATGGGAATGCAAACCTTACTTGGAAAGGTAAATGTAGATAAGTGGGTTTTTTGTTTCACTTCACTTCATCTTCATCTTGTTTTAAGTGACTTTTTTTGGACGTTTTCATAATTTCTAGGAATAGAATTAGGCTATTCAGCCCATCAATGGTTTAAAGGTCTGTGATTGTTGAAAGGCCATCAGACTTATCTGGGGGAGAGATCAGAGCTCTAACCCTTTCATGGATCAATCCATCATGGGACCGCAGTAGTAGACAGGTCTCCTACTTCATCAGTCTCAGTGGGATAATCAAATGAAGCTGTGTCAAATTGGAAGGTGGCACATGGGTAGGCAAACTGGGCCAAGCACAATCCCACGGACTTACTTTGAATGGTCACCAAGAATTAGAAATCTAAAGGGAAAATATGATAGTTGATCCATATAACTGCCAATATTTCTCCACAACTGAATGACTATTCACGCAATTTGGAGCAGGTGGAGAATAGCAAGAGTCTGAAGATGTGGACGCCGTCCACTGTTGGTAGGGGCTGGGGAGTAGGGAGTATATGAGAAGGTGCCAAGTTCACGAGTCCTGATAGATCTAGCACAGGGAGTTCTTACCTACTCATGATGATGGGGCAGAACAACCACTTGGACCATGGTATATATATTTTATTTCTCGCCATTGTTTGGAATACATTTAAATGGCTTTAAGTATTTTATGTCCTTTCGATGTTTTAAACAATAGTTTACAGTTTTAGTATTTAACATCACAGTGGTTTAAGCCAGTTTCTTACATCAAGCTCCCAATATTTGAGAATAAAATATAAGACCTTTTATAGGTTCATTGCTGGTGCAGGCATCTGTTTTGACTGCTAATTTGGTGCCAGTGATATTGCAAATCTTCAAATGTTTATGTATTCCACAAATATAGTAATTTAAATATTAATTATAAGTATATATATACAGTCTTTATATATATCTATAATTTCAATTGTCTTACTTTATTAGCAAAAGATGAAACTTCTAATCATGAAGAGGCAAATGAAGAACACCTTATGAAAACGAAAAGAAACAAGTATGCAAATTACTTTCTTGACTGCTAACTATTTGTCTTTTTTTAAGAATATGCACAATATCTAACTTTGCACAATTTATCTACACTCTAAAACATTGTCCTTTTAAAAGATTTAAATTGAATTTTATGAAAATATCATTCAATCTAAAATATTTATCTCTTGAGGGCATTAACATTAAACAATTATGAGATCACTGGCGTGTGCATTTATAACCCATCCTAAAGCTTAAGAGCTATTTCTAAATGGGAGACAAGAAAACAGTACATTAAATATAAATCTATATTCTTTCCTCTAAAGAAAAGCATAACAAGTTGTCTTTTGGCTCTATTCAAATTGAACTTTGGGTTTATTTACAGTAATTATACCTTCTTAAACCAAATGTGCATGTGAGGATCTATTTTCTGTTGATATCTGGACACATGTGTATGGATTGATTAAAAATAGGTATTATCTTTAGAAATTATAAAATATATTGAATGTCATTAGCACATAAAGTAACATTTACATTTATCTTTTATTTACATTATTCTGCATTCATGTTTCAATAAAACATAATAATAATAATAATAATAATAATAATAATAATAATAATAATAATAATAATAAAACAATAATACATTCAGGAAATCACTTGTTTGAGTGTTTTTGTGTGAATAATAGACCGTTACAACTCCCCATCATTCTGTGAATGATATGAATACTGATCATTAAAAAAATAATCCCACCTATAAAAATAGCAGAAATCTAATTGTGTGTTGTGAGCCTTTTCCAGACCAGAACATATGATGATAAGTTGATAATTGCCTCTGTGCTGCTCGGTGCAACATTTGTTGTCATAGGTAACATAACATGGTCCCTGATCAAAATAGCATTTAGATTATGCAGATCATTTGCTGACTTAGATTTCCACTGAGTGCAATAATCACTTATGCCTTATACATAATATTACAACAGGTGTTTGGAGAAGTTAATTAACAAAGTTGAACATTTGCCTCATTTAAATTCAAGCATTAGGAATGTCAGGGAACTGTAAATAAGTATATTAATAAATATTAATAACAGTTAAGTTTTCTGCCATTCATACGACAGCAACTCAGCATTAAACATCGATGGCTGCCCTGGTTTTTCATACTATCTTGTTGTATTGTATTTCTACATCAATTAGTACTGTCCATAGACCAAACACATGTTTTACCAAGAATATTTATTTCTCAATGTTGAATTGGATTTTAGGGTGTTGTTACGTTCTATCAAATTTAATGTTTTAACATAACAGTGTGGGAATTCTTTATTGTAAATTGTTTACTGTCCTGGTGATATTTTTAATCTAAACTTCAAAAATAAGAAATGCACGTCAAAATCACAGTTTTGCTTGCTGAAAAATAACCAATAATAAACACCAATTAATTAAAAGATTAAATTTGTTCCATTATCATGGGTTGAACAATGTTGAATTAAAACATTGCTCATATAAATAATGTATAAAGATGCTGTTGACTTTATAAATCTCTGCTGGCATATTACATATGTTGTAATTTTTCGAATGCGTAATAGTACGATTAAATGAGAACTTACTAGTTTGAAGTTTGATCTTGATTTCATGAGGAGTTACGATGAGCGATTACGTGAAGGGCCGTCCGTCTGAATGCGCGTCAATCTTCAAAGCAGCGGTGTTAAATCACAGATAAAAAAGACACCTGAGAATAGTAAGATTGTGAAGAAACTAGAACTTCCATATGACCTTGATAGTATGAGGGTGGGAGCGGTGGGCGCGTAATCGCTCATCGTAACTCCTCATGAAATCAAGATCAAACTTCAAACTGGTCAGTTCTCGTTTAATCTTACTATTTTACTTCGGAGTCACGTGAGTGACTACGTGAAGATTTCAAAGTTCTGTGATTTTATGCCGGTTATGAATCCAGGCGTCACACACTGAATGGATTGACCATGGATGCGTGTAATCATTAAAGCATTCAGACATTACGTAGTTTAGTAAAGAAACTGATGCTTTAAATGAAAGATTTTTTTTAATTTACCCCTCCCAACCTTGGGGGGGAAACTAAGGGACAGAACTTAAAATGGTACGTGCAAACACCCCCAGTCCGGTTATGGGTCTGTTATAAAACCGGTGGACCGTTATTTAATTAGTCCATCCTGCAGCCACGAGGATGTCGTCAAGGGGCACGTCCATAGCTCTTGCTGCCGACGTAGATGCAGCCCTGGTGGAGTGAGATTTAACCATATAAACGTTTACTCCTGCTACCGCCATTACCTCTTTTGAGCATCTGGAGATGGTTTGAGTTGACACCTTTTGGTGTGGTTTTTTTATGGCTGATGAGGACCGATTGTTCTGAGCCTCTGAGGTTCTCCGTAACTCTCAGATAGTGGTGTTAGTATGTTACCACCCACACAACCGTTGGTCCTCTGGATATGCCAAGAACTGGATCTCCATCCCTGGCATTCCTGGCCTGCTCTGTTTTATCAGGTTCCTGATTAGGAATGTAATGTTGTTCATATTGGTGGTGATGTGGTCCAACCGTAGCTTCTGCAGTGTTTGGACTCTTTGTCAGCATACCACCTTCAGGGTTAGTTATAGGCGGTCCCCACTGTCAAAGTAGGGTTTGTACCACGCTCACATCCCATGTGTCAGTGTACCTTGGCCTTGGAGGTCTTAAATTGTAAATTCCCTTCATGAATTTTGTTGTAAAGGGGTGCGTTCCTATTGAGCTGTGCCCTGCTGCCGGCATCAGATTGGAGGAGAGTGCTCCTCTGGCACTATAGATGCACTATAACTTAGTTTATAGTTATAGTACAGTTGATAGGAACTCCAAGACATCCGTTATCTGAACTGTGTTGTATTTGTTCGGACAGTCCTATGCCTTGAAATGGCCTCCTCAGAATCTGCAGACCAACAAGTTAATACGTTCATGTAGTGGATGATTGCTCCCTGTAACTGGGTTCACTAGGAGGTCCCTGCTCTTGAGTACAGCCATTACTGGCTGGAGTATAATTCCCAAAATGTTTGGGGACCAGGCTTGAGCAGGTCAATCTGGCACTACCAATATGCCTGTGGCTTAGTCTTGCATGATTTTTGTCAAGCATCGGTTTGTGAGACAAATTGGCGGAAAGCATACGTAAACATTCCTCCCCAATTGAGGGAGAAAGCATCCACTGCCTTGCTCCTGGATCCAGCTCACAGGACACATATCTGGGTAACTAATGGTTAGTCTAGATGCAAACGGATCAACATCTGGTATGCCAAATCGTGTAGTTATTTTGTTAAATACTGTCTGATTCAACATCCATTCTGTGTTGTTATTAAACATTCATGATCCAGCATCTGTCACCGTGTTATATCTACCTCGTAGGTTTACCAAATATTCCTCTCGATACACCAGTGCCAAATGAGGTTTGACAATCTGTCGTAAGATACAGATTTTACACCACCCTTGTTAATGGATATATGCCACCGCAGTGGTGTTATCAATCTGAATTTGAACAAGCACCGGTTGCATATCGCTACAGAGAACCTTGAGTCCATATTGTGCCCCCAACAATTCTGGGTAATTTATTCCATATGTTGGGGAATTACAGACTCCTGCTCATTCCATCTGCCCCTACAGCTTTAGACTGTGTTGGTGTCTCCCCCATCCTTAGCCGCTTGCATAGGTCTGAAGAACCCTCGATGGCTTTCGAGCAAAGTTTCCCTGAGCTGTCTCCCATTCGTTATCCACCATAGTTATTCAACAATGGCCTCTGCTGGCAATCCATAGTTTGCCAATTCGGCCTGCATGTAATCTGAGTGTTCGTTCCTTTGCTTGCTGTAAGTTCTGGTAATGCAAAGGCCCGTACTGCTGGGAATGCAGCTCTATTTGCCAATTACACTCGCTGTTTGCCTGATAGATGGCTAGAATTTGACTATCAGGTCATTGCAGGCTTAATTAATATTGTTGTTTGCTCCTAGGCAAAGTCACCAACATATTTACTGTTTTTGATAGTAAATTCCAGGTAATCAATTACCCTTGTAGGTGTCAATTTTGATTTAACTGGATGGATGAGGTAACCAATTCTTTCAAACAGGGTTTTGGTTTGCTTGACTGGTGCTTCTGCCAATTCTTGGTGACTCCAAAATGAAAATGTCCTCCAAATATGCCATTACTATGTGGTTTTCAGACCTTTGTAGTCCCAGAATTGGTTTCCGTAGTTTAGTCAATAGTCTAGGAGCTGATGTCAACCCATTTGGCAGAGCCATGCCATCCAGTTAAACTTCAAATATCTCCTGTTCTTAATGAATAGACACCGAATAATATGCATCTTTGAGGTCGATGCATGCCATGTGACCATTTTATAGGAAGCTCCTATAAAACAGTAGTTAGACGGTAACAAAAAATTGCGGTTTCTAAAAGTCTGTACTGCACAAATGAGTTAAACCTGGATGAAGTGACATCCTCCATCTGTCACCTGTCCTAGAAGGCAATCCTGCCCAAAATACTGGGCCTGCCTTGAAGACAATTCCGGTCCAAGTTCCAAGTCTGCTTGGAACCCATGTATGTTGTGCAGTAAAAAAATAATCACATGTTGTTATCTGTTTTTTAAAACCAGATCTGAAATTCATGTTATTGTCATTTTGAACAAAAACACAAGAGTAAAATTACCAACATGTAACTGGTCCACAATCCCTTGTTTCAGTAAACCCAGACCCACCTACCTCCATGGCTACCGGTGGTCTTGTGGTAAGCCCAAAGGCCCCTGATGCGGGTTCCTTTTCTCTCCTTGATTGGGAGTTGGACTGGTAGGAAGTGTGGATTCCATGTTTCTCCTGACCTCTGCTTGGGTCTTGGTCTGAAAAACTTATCATACTGAGCCTGCCTTGTCGGACAATTCTGGCCATAATTCTGAGTCTACCTTGAAAGACGACTCTGATCATATTTCCGTGCCCAGCTTTCAAGCTACCACTGGCTTCAGTGAACCGCTTACCCCCGCAGGCCCCTGAGGATACCTGCTCTGACATGGCCCCTCCAGCGGGCCTAAATGAGATTCTTGCTTTGGGTCAGGCTGAAACTGACCGTGAATGCTCCTCTCCTCAGAGCAGGAGACATTTTCTAGATCTCTATCCAGGGAAGCACCCAGTGGAACCTGGATGGTTGCAGAAGTATTTCATTTCTTTTGTACTTATTATTTATTTTATGTAAAGCTCTTTGGTGCAAGTTAACTTAAACAGTGCTATATAAGTAAAGGTTACTTACTTACTTCCTTTCTTCTACGTGTCCCTGGGAAGGTACCCCCCCCCCCCCCCCCCCCCCCCCCCTTCCTTTCTTCTGCTTGTCCCTGGAAAGGTTTCCCCCCCCCTGCTTTTGTACTCTGATTCAGAGTGGTTTCTTCCATATATACTTCCCCCTCCAATGGGGAAGACATTGGGTTGCCCCATTATGCGAGGCTCCCGGTACTGCCTGCTGCTGTAGGCCCCGGGCTGACACAGCTCTCTCCTTAGAGCAGGTCATTGTTGGAGCAACTTCTCCAAAAAGTTGCTCCTATGTGGGAGAGTCGTCCTCAGACGCTCTCCGTTGAGGGAGGGTATCCCTTTCCCTCCCCGGACTCTTCTGAGTCAACGGGTTGTTTGACTTGCGGGTGGATTTTCCCGTACTGCAGGACCACCAACGGAGCTCTCCTCCTGCAACAAGTCTCCTGCCGGTTCAGCTGCCGGCGCTAAATGTCGGGAAACACCGTTGCCCGCTACTGGGAAATGCTGCGGTCTTCGGCAGCCGACTTCCCCGCGGACCGTCTCCTCGACATCTGGGCCCTGAAACTACAAAAAGTTTCAAGCCCGAAAGAACGCAGGTAAGTGATTCAACTTTCCTTACCTGCCCATCCTAACGGCCTGGGAGGACGCAGTGCCTCTGCCAGTCCGTCGCGCGTTGCGTTCAGACGTAATGACGCACACGCAGACGGACGGCCCTTCTTCACGTAGTCACTCACGTGACTCCGAAGTAAAATATATACATAACTGAAGACATGTCTCAACTGTGGTACAAGATGACTGTGATTTACAGTGACATAATTCTGGAAATTCACTTGCAATGCCGAAATTACTAAAACTCACTTTAACGTTGTGTGATTTTTATTGTGATTAAACATTTTTATTTTAGCTTTCAGCATATTATTTGGTAGTTTCATGCTGGATTGTTAATGCATAGTGTTGAAATTTGCAAGTTTAATCCCTGGAGATTTTGTGCAATGATGGATGTTAATAATACCAGTAATAGGAAAGTGAAATGTGAGGGGATTTTGTTTCATTGAGATCATGTCTCTGGTAATTCAGTGGTTTATTCTATAGTGAAAAAGATTAAAACTGTTACTTGGTTATATTACTTAGTTGTTGGCTCATGCTCTTAATCATAATCGTAATTTATTAGCCAAGTATGTTTTTCAACATACGAGGAATTTGGTTTAACATTCAGTCATAACAAAAAAGCAACAAGATATAAAACTACATAAAAATTTGACATAAACATCCACCACAGCTGCTCCTCCCCATTCCCCACTGTGATGGAAGGCAATAAAGTCTTATCTTCTTTCCCTCTGTCCTCCCGCAGTAGGGGGAGTCGAACCATCTGCAGCCGGCGATCGAGCTCCCACGTTGGGGCGGTCTAAACACCCGCTTTGGGACAGTCCTGCGGCTTGGAGTTCCCGAAATCCTAACCAGGGACCGCGAGCTTTATGATGTTAAAGTCCGCAGCTCAGCTGGTTGGAGCACCAAAGGCTGACCCCTGGCAAAGGGATAGCCCGCTCCGAGATGTTAAAGTCTGCAGGCTTCGTGTTTTGGAGCTCTAGAAGCCCCAGCAAGAGACCGCCAACCCCACGATGTTAGGCCGCGGTGTAGACAGAGATACGGCTCGGAAAAAGTCGCATCTCCGTCAAGGATAGAGATTAAAAAGGTTTCCCCCACCACCCCTCCACAAATACAATAACTAAAGATAAGCTAAAACATACATTTTACAACAAACTAAAAAGAATGAAAAAGACAAGACAGACCGTTGGCGAGGCAGCCATCGTGCAGCGCCCTCTGATATGCCTTTGGTTTGGTAACGTTCCTGAAGAAATGCCACTCTTTGAAATGTGTAGGAAGGAACTGCAGGTGCTGGTTTAAACTGAAGATAGATACAAAATGCTCAGCATGACAGGCAGCATCTCTGGAGAGAAGGAATGGGTGAAGCTTCGGGTCAAGACCATTCTTCAGACTGACAAGATGTCTGAAGAAGGGTCTCGGCCCGAAACGTCACCCATTGCTTCTCTCCAGAGATGCTGCCTGTCACGCTGAGTTACTCCAGCATTTTGTGCCTATCTCCACTTTTTTAAATGCTGCCATGCAAATACATCCTGTGGGAAATATAAAATAGCAAATTACAATGAGTTCCCATTGCTAAAAGCAAAACATATGCAGTAAAACCTCGCCTCTGTTTCCGGACCAGCAGGTTCAGGAACAGCTTCTTCCCTGCGGCTGTTACCCTGCTTAACTCTGCACCTTGGTCATTGCCAGTCACCCCCCCGGAAACTCCTTCCCCCAGTGACTGATCTCGGTTACAGCGGACAATCGGCAACAACGGACACCATTCTCTCCCCCTAGTGCGAGGGTTTATTGTGTGCACATTTGTAAATATTAATACTATGAAAATCATTTTACAACAGAACTGAGCAGCCAGAGATTGCTAATTCAGCAAAGGAAGAAATGGATGGGAAAAACCTGGGAAATACCCCACACAGAACTATTGTCCCCTTGGAAGAACGCATTAATCATTTCCGGGATATGCTTCTGGAGCGAGGGGTAAGAAATGTTCCAGCACACACAAGACTAATCTGCAGTAATTTATTCTATATACAGTATTTGCGCGCTCTTGAATAGCTGTTTATGTTTCAAGATGTTACACAATGGTTTAAATGCAAAGGCACAATTTCTGTCCAACTGAAAAGACGATGCAATTAATTATATTATCCAAGAAATGATAAAATCAATGAACAGTGAATGCATAATTTTCAAATTATCTCCAGATTAAATGTCCTCAACCATCTTTATCGTGAGCCTGATTCTGTGCTGGTGGTAGTGTGGTCAATGAGAAGACATCTCATCTTCATTAGTCGGCATCATTACTTTCAGTGCATGTTTCATAAGTGCTTTCCCATGTATTGAAATCTCCAGTAGCATCTATTAGTTGGAAGAGGGCTGAATCTCAAAGTCGGCTTGTTGATGAACATGATGTATCAGTTCTATCTGCAGGTCTTGTGCAAGAGCCTGAGAAATTAGCCTCATAACCCGCAAATTTAGTTAGTAAAATACCTCCAGCTAGTCGATTGGATATAAAATGTGAAAATGCAATTAGACATGATATCCACTGCTCAGATATGAAAGTGTTTTTTTTTTCTGAACATTCTGATCGTTTTTTGTAAAACAGATGTCTCCCCACTCTTTGAGCCTCCAACAGAATCAATGGACCTGGATCAGAAGCTGGGGCTTCATCATTATTGACTGATTTACAAAACTCTTATTCTGGATATTCTTTAACAAAGTGTAGCCTTGGATGGTTAAAAATAGAATGATTTTTAAAATATGAACCCTCACTTCTGCTATGTAATGATAGAAAACATTATAATTAGTCTGAATATGTGAAGGAGAACTACCAGATCAAAGTTGTTAATGATTTCCACCCTGATTGCTCTCCTACAGCTTATTAATTTTCCCTGGTGTATCTTTCAATGACTTAAAGAAATGCCTATTGTTCAGAGAACTAATTGTTGCCATGCCTTTCAACTAAGTAACAAGTCAGCTACAGTTTTGACGACAGATGGAATAGAACATCTTTAATGAGGGTACTATTTAAGCTGATAGTATGTGGACAATTAGCAGAGTGGTGCAGCTTGAAGAGCCACTACCTCTCAGCTCCAATGTCATTTGTTCAATCCTGATGCGGGTGTTGCCCATGGCGATTTTCAACAATCTCCCTATGACCCTGTGGGTTTCTTAATGGGCCTGCCCCACATAGGCAGACCTCCTATTTTTTAGGCGACTGCCAGCAATTAGGGCAATGGAATTCACCGAAGTCAGCATTGGAGACAACCTACGTCACCTGGCGACAACCTCCGACAGTACCTCTGACAGTACCTATGACAGCATACGACATCCCAAATTGTCGCCACTGTCGCCGAAAAATGTTCAACATGCCTGGAGTCGCTAAAAAGTTGCTTAAGTGGGACATGCCCTTAAGGGTGCTCCAGTTGCAATAGCAAAGAGTCAAGAGTGTTTTATTGTCATATGTCCCAGATACAACAATGACATTCTTACTTGCAGCCGCACAACAGAATATGTAAACATAGTCTACTGTAAACAATATAAAAAATGAGAAAAATGTACATCTACACACAAATACATACAGTACATACACATCACAATCACAATCACAATTATACCTTATTAGCCAAGTATGTTTTGAAACATTCGAGGAATTTCATTTGCGAAGTCAGTCATACAATAAAAAGCAACAGAACACACAAAATACATTTTAACTTAAACATCCACCACAGTGACTCCTCCACATTCCTCACTGTGATGGAAGGCGAAAAAAAGTTCAATCTCTTCCCTTTGCGCTCCCGCAGTCGGGGGCCTCAAGCCCTCCGATGATGGAAGATCTTGACTCCAGTAGCCAGGGGGATGTCAGCTCCCGCATTGGGGAGATGTCAGCTCCCCGCGCCGGCGATCAAACCCCGCGTCGGGGCTGGTCGAACCTTCCGCGATTTTAGAGCTTCCCGACTAGGCCTCTCCCGAGACTGTGAGCTCCCGGTGTAAAGTCCGCAGGCTGCGGTTGGGGCGATCTCAGGCAAGGGATCAACTACAATGTTAAGTCCACGCCCCGCGGGGGCGCTGAACGTCAGTCTGAGGACACCACCAGCTCCATCGATGTTAGGCTGCAGGGGAACGGAGATGCGACCCAGAAAACAGTCGCATCTCCGGCATGGTAAGAAACTGAAAAAAAGTTTCCCCTGACCCCCACCCCGATCCCCACATAAAACAAACCGGAGAACATTTACACAAACTTTTAACATACACTAAACATTAAAAAAAGATGAAAAAACAGACAGACTGTGCAGTGCCCCTGGTGGTAATTTGCTTCATAACCTGCAATTATACACACACACACATATGTCCTCCCACATCCCAAAGACATGCAGGTTGGTAGGTTAATTAGCCATTGTCAATTGGCACTAATGTATAGATGAATAGTCGAATTAGGGGGAAGTTGATTGTAATGTGGCGGTGAGAATGTGGAGATTGTGGAAGGCTGATATGGGATTGGGATGCAATTAAAATAAAAAAGTGCTTAATGGCCATTGTGGGCTCAATAGTCTGTTTCAGTTCCCTGTGACCCCATGACTGTGGCTGTATGAAATGGTCTCAGTAAAAGTGTCATTTTCAGCAGTACTCTAACAGTCTTCAATGTGTGTGAGTTCCACATTTAAGAAGTCATGGGCCTGAGTAGCAAAGGGGTAGACACTGTGCATTGATGTATTAATGAATCGGAGGCTCAAAGCACATGTTAAAAAGGAGAAGCAACTAGAAGCAAATACTGAGGGAGGCCATTGTATGACGTTTCCATGAGCTAGATAGATTGAGCATTCTACAACATCCATCAACTAGTAATAGTTCGATTAAACATCTGACTCAGTGTGTCAGAATTCGTAACATTTTTGCCAGAAGAGCAGATTGCCAGACAGTCTCATATGCTGCTGTTAAATCAAGAACGACAACCACAAGACACCGGGAATAAATGATGGACTGCAATGAGGCAGAAGAAGACAGGTACTCTGTAGGAGTATCTGATGAGTCTGTTATCCTTAACCTCAAGGAGGCAATTTAAAGTTTCCACTGCTGCACACAGTCCTCTGTCAAACCTTTTACGTCTTCCAGCTGCAGTTTGCTTAATATTGTGAGCAGCTTCCATGCAACTGGATGCTTCTGTTTGTTTATTCATCTTGGTGATATGAGTGGTGTCCATGCAGCCAGTTGCTCAACTTCACAATTGTTCTTCTGCTTATTGGAGAACCTCGGACTATCTTTGATCGGACATTACTGGCTTCATCTTGCACTAAGCGTTATTCACGTTATCCTATTACCGTGTATGCGTACACTGTGGATGTCTCGATTGTAATAATGTATTATCCTTCCGCTGACTGGTTAGCATGCAACAAAAGCTTTTCACTGTACCTCGGTGCACGTGACGTTAAAGCAAACCTGTTGTGGTAAGGAATTGTGCACAATTACTGCATGAATGCTTTTCATGGAGAAACATACTGCCAAGAGAGAAAATGTTGCCTCATCTAGCTGCAAAAAGCACAGACAAGTATATGCCTGGAAATTGTTTTGCCCTAATGGATATGTTTCTCCAATATCTTTCCACATTACATTTCCAATATGTTCATGCCTCAGAAAATCAAGGATTGGTGGCACCCACCACACTGAATATAAATGCACGTAGAGGTTATGGGGAGAAGGCAGGAGAATGGCATTTGGAAGGAGAGATAGATCAGCCATGATTGAATGGCATAGTAACTTGATGGACCGAATGGCCTAATTCTACTATTCCATATGACTTTATGACGTGCATTTAGGGAGGACATCTCTTCAGTGCATTCTCCTCCTCCCCCTGTACCTCCTTGCTGTCTTCCTCTTCATTTTGGTGATGTAGCAAGGTTTTGAGTTAGGGCTGAGCTCTCATGATGTCAAGAGCCTGCGAGAAAGCACAAGGCTTTATATGGAGAGTGGTTCACAGTGCTCCCAACCAGCCCATGCACCTTTAGACTTTACGACTTTAGAGATACAGCACAAAAACAGGCCCTTCGGCCCACCGAGCCCTTGCCAACCAGTATTCGCCCAGTACACTAACACTATCGTACAAAATGGGAACAATCTACTTTTTATTTTACCGAAGCCTGTACTAACCTGTACCTCTTTGGAATGTGGGAGGAAACTGGAGCACCCAAAGAAAACTTGTGCAGTCACAGGGGGAACATACAAAATCCATACAGACAGTACCTGTAAAATTAGGATCGAACCTGGGTCTCTTTTGGCACTGTAAAAAATCAACAGCTCCGAGTATTGCCATGCTTTTTTAATACTTGAGATGTGAAAGTGAATTTGGTGTCAAATTAAACTTATTGTTATGCTTTATCTGATGGGATAAATTGCAGACTTGATTTTTAAAATCTCAAAATTTTGTAACATTGCTACTTTATATTTTACCGAAGCCTGTACTAACCTGTACCTCTTTGAGATGTGGGAGGAAACCGGAGCACCCAAAGAAAACTTGTGCGGTCACAGGGGGAACATACAAAATCCATACAGACAGTACCTGTAATCAGGATCGAACCTGGGTCTCTGGCACTGTAAAACAACAGCTCTATTGCTGCTCCACTGTGCCACAACTAAAGCACACCGCTGGCACTACCCACTAGTGTCAAGAAGTTCTGGTTGTATCTGCATTCTGCTGCAGAGAAATAACCAATGAAAGAATCATAGTAGTGGGAGCATTCTTTGTCTCCGTCCTAACATCTAGCAGCTGATACTGTATATGACAGCCTTCATGGATAGCCTGAGATTAAAGTAAGCTCCCCAAAATTGAAATGATCAGCCAGAATCTTGATGTACAGGCTGTGAAACCCCTTGCTATTCACGAGGATTTGGAGTTTGTTGTAGAGAATGCAGACTGCCACAAGAGTGCAGCCTGTCATTCCTTGAAGTTTCAGGAGAACTGGAATCTTCACTGTGGCACATTGGCTTTCATCAGTCAGAGTATTGAGCATAGAGGTTGGGAGGTCATGTTGCATTTCTATAAGACATTGGTGAGTTTGCATTTAGAGTATTGTGTTCAGTATTGCGTCCACCATGTTATATGAAAGATGTTGTAAGTTGGAAAGGGTGCAGAGAAGACTTACAAGGACGTTGCCAGGTCTTGAGGACCTGAGCGATAGGAAGAGGTTGTGCAGGCTGGGACTCCATTCCTTGGAGCGCAGCAGGATGAGGGATGATCATACAGAGGTTTACAAAATCATGAGAGGAATAGATTAGGTAGGTGCACAAAGTCTCTCGTCCGTAGTAGAGGAATCAAGAACCAGAGGACATAGGTTTAGGATGAGGGGGGAAAGATTTATTTGGAACCTGAGGGGTAACTTTTTCAGACATGTGTGATGGATGTATGGAACGAGCTGCTGGAGGAGGTAGTGGAGGCAGGTACTATTGCAGCGTTTAAGGAACATTTTGACAGGTACATAGATAGGCCGGTTTAGAGGGATATGGACCAAACACTAGTGTAAATGGGACATTTTGGCTGGTGTGGGCATTGCGTTAAGGGCCTGCTTCAAACTGTAAGACTCATAGATCAACATACTTACGATGTTTGCTGAGCCAGGTTAAGAAGAATTCCACTCCCTTGAATAATGGTAATTAGTGAAATTCCTAAAGAGATAGCAAGCTGCAAGCTATGATGCACGACATAGATTAACTGCTATTGGAAGGCAAATGGGTGAAGGGTTGGAGGCGCAGTCCAGGCACAGGTGCATGGGAGGTGCATTACAGGTAGTTGCAGGTTTTAACACCAGTGACTTTGAAAAGCTTTGTCTCCAAATATTATTTCTTGGAGAGTTGATGTATCTTCATGTTGACACTTGGAGAATGGGGTGTGAGAATCAACCCCACTTCTTTTGCTATGCCTTAATTGAGCAAAGTGCAAAAGAGATTAGTACTAAGGATATGACTCATTTACCATCTCAGGCTCCTGTAGCTACTGCAAGTACCTAGTATAAAACTCGTATAAAAGTGATTGATGATCACTTTAAATGGTGTAGGTGCTTTACATGGAGTGCAGTTAAAAGCTGGTTCCCTGTAAATGAGTTCATCTGTTTTTGAATCAAACATGGAACAATTTGAAGCTTTCTATGAGAGCATTGCTGAGGATTGACATCCATTTCCAGTTGAATGGGCGAGTGCTGAGACTGGAAATATAGTTCCAAGCTCCTTGATTTGGTTGCATTACCAAATTATCCACCAGAAAGTAACATTAGTCTGCATAAAATGGCATGTCGGCCAAAGAACACACACAGATCACTGAAATGTCTCCTCAGTTTTGGTGTAAAATTAGCAATGGCTGTACATTGCAGAAGGAAAATGCCCTGTTTAATCCACAAAACATGGTGATTTAAGCATGTTCCAGAAAGCTTTTTACCACAGTATTAGTGGATCTTACATGCTATTGCTCAAGAAATTGAAGGATGTGGGTATTACAAATAAATGAGACACCTGCACAATAATGCATTTTATTTGAAATGCACTGATGAAAATTCAGTTGTCATTTTCAATGTCAAGTTGATTTAAAATTTCTAATATATTTTACATCTGAGAAGTTTTGTTTGATATATTGTTGTTTGTCATAAATTTGATTTTATTCTTTTTTAAGGAGATGCCTAACAGTTATGAAAATTGATTGTTCAAATAACTTGCCTTCAGAATGGCCAGATATGGATATAATTTTGATAAAATAGTCTGTGATGTTATTGAGAGAGAAAAAACCCCGAGCAATGGAAGATCTGGATATATGTTAGTCATAGAATTGGACAATAGAGAATCTAATTTCCAAATTAATGCCATTGTAAATGCAATATTGCAGAAGAATGAGAACACATGCACACATGTGTTTCCAACATTGAACGATTTGTGGCATGATGGCTTCTCCTGGAGATTATACCAAGGAGAGGATGCATACCCTGTTATTTGTGTGTAGTTCTAAGCAGAACATACCATCTGCTATAGTTAAATATTTATACTTAAACTCTCACCTCTTTCTGCCAGCTTTCCCTGTCTGCACAACATTTGCATGTGCTGACATGGTTGCAAACTCTAAAATCCACAAAGCTTTTCTGCAGCTTTCCTATGTTCAGTGAGATGCAGTGGAGAACATGACTTGATTTTTAAGGTCAGCTGTACGCTATGTGATCTTGTTGCTCTCTGGTTGGCTTCAAACACTCTACAGCGTATGCACGTTTATCAGCAAGGTAGCTATTGTTAATGTTGGGATAGATTATGTTTGTACCCCTTCAGGTATTGTTGCATCCCCTGCAGTATGTTGAATTACATCAAGCATGCATTACGTGATACATCTTAACGTTAAATAATTGAACATGGTGGCCATGGAAGTAATCATCTTGCGAGACATAGTGTTGCCTTGGTTGAGAAGTGCTGAGGCGTTGCAGGGGAGAATATTGAGCGTGGAGTGCCCTTTAGTAATATCAGGCAACTGTAACAATGATCTTGGAATCTCTGGATAATTGCTACACACGATGATAGATGTTTTTGAGAACATGTCAGGAGGGAATTTAACTTCAGAATATATAAAAGATGCAATTTTGTTAAAAGAAACCCATCTAGCTGGTAACAGAGAAAACTTCAATTAAAAGAATATCAAGTAAAAGGCTAAGTGTTTAAGAGGGAACTGCAGATGCTGGAGAATCGAAGGTTACACAGAAAAGCTGGAGAAACTCAGCGGGTCTGAAGAAGGGTTTCGGCCCGAAACGTTGCCTATTTCCTTCGCTCCATAGATGCTGCTGCACCCGCTGAGTTTCTCCAGCTCAAGTAAAGGCTGTTCAGCTTTAATAAAATTTGCTTTTGTGAATTCCTTCATTTCATTCCAAGCGTTTGAACAACTTTCCATCCATTTCCACTATTTCAAAGTGCTGTCACGCAGATAACCTCAACGGCCAATTCTACTAAGCAGGAATCCATGTAATGCTCTGAGAGGATCAAGGGATCATCTGTTTTTTGAGATATCATTTTGAGAACTAATGAAACCAGGACCTGTCAAAGTGTTCACTCACCATGTTCCTTTAAGAATTTTGCCGCATCTAATGTTAGACTAATTGCTCTGTAATTACCTTATTTCTCTCCTCAAACCGCATGGTGTGAGATATCATTTTTCCAATTCACAGGAACACTTCCTGAATCTGTAGCATTTTGCAATATCATGTAAGCCATCCAATGCTCTTTTTCTGTATTAGGGTTCTACACCTTTTGTGATGGTTTGAATTTGAAGTCTCAATTGATCCAAATAATTGCTTGCAGCTAGAGTGATTCATATCTGATTTTGTACTCCAAGCAGTTGCATTGATTTTCTAAACAAGACTGTGTAAATGACACAATTAAATCAAATGGGATGGACAATTAAAATAAATCAGGAATCCTAATAAGAATAAATGAAATCTCCAATTTCAGTTGGATTTCATAACAATTGCTTTGGTGCAATATGTTATTGTTCTTTGTATTTGCAAAGCTTTCAAGCATTTGATGGATTCTTTCAACAATCCACCACATTCTGTTGGGTGAAGAGCTCATCTTGCTTTCACATTTTTGCTACGTAAATAAAGCAACAAAACGGATTAATCTCAGGTAAGATAATGGGATGCACTGTCTAACATAATGCCAGTAAATACAGCTGAATCCTGTGGAGCTCAGTCTGTCAGCCATGGCACTGCTGTTCACATGTGAAATGTTCACTCATATGATTAATTCACAGTATAAACTGCTGGCCATCCTTAAACTAATGGGATAAACTTAAAGTGGAGTTAAAACATGAAGTTAGACATGATACAATATAACTTTATTTATCCCAGGAGGGAAATTGATCAATTAGATAGGTTGTTCATAAATATGAAATCTCCCTCTTTCTCTCCCCCTCTCATACCCTTTGGTTCTTTCCCATACTAAAGGGTTATATTGCTTTATTGTGCAATTTCTATGACATTATTTATCTTTAGTAAATTATTCAATTTCCAATGCATTCTTGCAGGTCTCGAGAACAATCAAAACCAATTAACTAATAATAAACATTGATTGTATGGGGAAGGGACTGCAAGGGGGGGGGCACAAACATTGGGGGCATGCATTTAAACCACCTTTTCAAATTCTCCCATGCTCATTTAAAACACATAACATTTATGGAAAAATGTACTATGTTCAAATATAAAACAGTTGAGTTTCAACAAGATGGTTAATATTTAGTGAACACTAACTCATGAAAAGATCATAAATTAAATTAATCCTAGCCAGGATAACCAAAGCATTCTTAGACATGATAACCAAACAGGACCTGGAAACTGGACTTCAGCTTATCGACTCAAAGTGGAATCATCCAACCTACTATGGTAATTGCCAGCATTTCATGTCGAAAGTTCAGTGGATTGACAGAGATGCATGCTGATTTTCAATTCACCAATCCTCTGATTGCCTCGGGCATCAATTGAACTGATCCCTCCCTGCAGCACTGATCTCCCATGGAGTTTAATGGAGAACTAGCATTTCCCACAAGGTGGTTTACAAATACACTGTCTCTCTTTCATTTGAGGCTGCAGGTGGGCCAGACATAGACTTGTGTTGGTCCTTTGATTGTCCACCCAACTCTTTTGAACCGTTAATGTTGCTACAAGAGTAGTATCTTTCATGAAGTTTTTTATCGATATGCTAACCACAAAAAAATAGTGTGCTCAAGACAACTTCTGTAAGGAGAACTTCCACTTTTGTCCACTTATGAACAAGCTGGCATTCTGGGTCGGTCCCATTTGCTTGCATTTGGTCCACTACCCCCAGAACACTTGCTGTCCATATATCAGTCCAGATCTCTTCTGAACGTTTGAATAAGATCTCCTTCTATAGTTTGCATGCAGTATTGTTTTGTCACATTAGCTTGTCAGTTCACCAATCCCTAGCTCATGGCTTTGAGCTCTCAGCATGATTCCATTGGCAAGAAGCCCAAGTGCCCGCACCTGAACTGAACAAGCAATTAATGTACTGAATTGGAAACCTACCTCTCGCGAGGTGAATTTCAGAATTGCTGCCTAGTTGCCTCAAGTCATGTACTGGGGTCGGTGGGATCAGATCATAATGGTTGAGATTTTCATACAGATTTAAAACTCTGATGATACAAAACATATCTATTTACAAGGGTTATTTCCTCTTTCCCCCCCACAACCTCTCAATCCATCCTCTTTCTAACCATGTAATCAGGCATTACATGTCCCTGTGATTATTACCGTACTTTTTTTACCTGCTTCAAACTTAAGCCTTTGATTCCACTTTAGGCTTTTTCCTCCCCTTGTTCTCTGTTTCTTCGCTCTGCCATTCCTCTCTTCCTGTTGTCACACCTTATTTTATTTCTTCTCCCTCAAGTGCCCTTTTGAATCTGCACTCTAACCCTTCAGCCCTCCTGAACTCGGCTTGTACTCGCTAGAATTTAGAAGATTGAGGGGGGATCTTATAGAAACTTACAAAATTCTTAAAGGGTTGGACAGGCTAGATGCAGGAAGATTGTTCCCGATGTTGGGGAAGTCCAGAACAAGGGGTCACAGTTTAAGGATAAGGGGGAAATCTTTTAGGACCGAGATGGGAAAAACATTTTTCACACAGAGAGTGGTGAATCTCTGGAATTCTCTGCCACAGAAGGTAGTTGAGGCCAGTTCATTGGCTATATTTAAGAGGGAGTTAGATGTGGCTAAAGGGATCAGTGGGTATGGAGAGAAGACAGGTACAGGATACTGAGTTGGATGATCAGCCATGATCATATTGAATGGCGTTGCAGGCTCGAAGGGCCGAATGACCTACTCCTGCACCTATTTTCTATGTTTCTATGTTTCTAAATTTCTGCTGCCATCTTAGACTTGAATTCCTCTTAAATAAACCTACAATTTCCAGCAATGAGGAGCTCATCATTGCCATCGTATAAATAAGAAGCAAATCAGCGTTCTCACCATTATTTCCCCTTGACCCGCCATTCCCTGTGTCTGCTGGGGTTGATTCTTTCAAGCCTTCTCCCTGCCCCACTCACATACCCTAAATCTGATCCTAAGCATTCTTTCAGCAAATCTACTATCATTGGTATTCTCTGCACCTCCCTTCAGAATGTCATTCCACATATTAAAGGCTCCATCCCAATCTATATGTTCCACCACCCACCACAACTGAAGCTCTTATTAACAACACACCTTTTCAACTCTTATCAACAAATCACATCAAATCAACAAATCATTTCCTTTTTTTATCGAGTCACATTTTCTTCATTTAAGCAACTTACCTTAATGCTGTTGGTAAAATTCTCATTTTCTATTCCGTATCCAAATACTATGCCAAATTTATGACCGAGATATGTTCATTGGTGTCCTTCCTTAGATTCTGCCTTGGTGACTTGGTTAATATCAACCTCCATAGCCATTTTGGGAAAATGCTGGTTTTAACTTGCACTACATGTACATTCTATTATCATGTATCTATATACTGTAAATGGATCCCTATAAATCCCGATAACTGGCCGTTTCCACCATTATCAAGAACCAGTCCAAGAAGTTAATGGGCTTATCGGTGATGTTATCAGTAGCGGCTGCCATTTCTCTCCGCTTCCCTAGGACGTTGGGCCAATTATTTCTTTCTTTCTGGTCCAGAATTAAAAACATTTTTCTCCTTCTCCCCTATCTCTATTTACGTGCAAAATGAGAATAAATTTAAAAAAAATTGTATGAATGTAGAAGTGTAAAACAAATTTAATGATCCAACATTTCACAACAATTTATATGTCCTCTTCTGTAATTACAAATCGTTATTCGTCCTATTTGCTACACATTCTGCATGCTGCAGATACAAGGTCAGCCAGCTTGAATCACTGCTTTGACTGCAGAGATAATTTTGGCTAGGATCCTCTGGCTTCTGCTAATCCTGCTATGGAATAGTGAGCTTCACTGCACAGAGGTCGGGATCAGTACATACTATATGAAACAACTAACTGGTGGTGGGAGAGTATGTGTAAAGTGAGAAGTGAATGCCTTTTTGAGAAGATCACTCACTTCCACATCCACCCTCTCCCTCTCTCTCTCTCTCTCATGGCCAAAGTTGTTGCCTTATATATTGTGGAGGCACAACAGTCTGCAGATGCTGGAATCTGGAGCAAAAATAAGGAGAGCTGCTGGAATAACCCAGGTGTTCAGGCAGCATATGTGGATTAAAATGGCCAGCATTTGGAGTCAAGATCCTTCATCTGACAAGAGAATTGTGGAGAGCTGAAGAACACATGAGAGAAAATGGGATAATGAGGCTCGATGAGGTAGAATCAGGTCATATGCCAAAAGAAAAGTAAGAAACAATGATATTATAACCCTCATATTTGAGGAGCGCTCAACCAATCTCTTAGAGGCAAACCTGCAATGGCTAGGACATGAGTAAGTAGCTCATGTATTCTTAGCTAATTCTACAGATGTGACATCCAGGAACAGCAGAGAAGAATGAATAATCTTGCACCTTCGCTCTGCTATCTCTATCACTGCTTTCACTACCAGCTTTAAATACCATTCAGACAGGAGTTGGCTGACACGTTCTCTCTCCTGCCCCATCTCCACACTCTATATGCCTTCCACGCCAGCTGACATGTCCCACCTCCAACCTCCCTCTGCCTGTGCCACTCTTCCACTTGCTTCCATGCTCGCTTTATCTTTTTGCCTTTCCTGCACCATGCCTCACTGAATCATGGCATCTCTGGGAGAATATTTTTTTTACTGATCCACAGATGTGGACTGGCTCGTGTTCGAAAGTGTCCTGGGATGGTACAACCTCAGAGTGTGTGATTGGTATTGGAAGGCAAGGTCAATGATTTGTGAAATGAATTCTGGATTTCTCCAGCAAACTGGTTCTCTGCAGATCTGGTGTGAGATGACTGAGAAGGACCTTTAGTTCTCTGTCTTCGATTCCCTGGTACTCTGTTCCTTTACCGCTGCATGAAGGGAAAGGTGTAGGAACAGCGGGTGCTGGTTTACACAGAACATAGACGCAAAATGCTGAAGTAACTCACTGGGACAGGCAGCATCTCTGGAGAGAAGTTTCATGTCGGGTAAAGGTGATCTGTGGAAAATGGTGAGCAGGTGGCATGTTAAAACTGAATGATCAGCCTATTCTTGTGTTAAACTGCATCTGGCGTTCTGTCATCTATTCTCTTAATCCATGATCTTTTGTAGTTTCCTGCTGCTTCCAGAAAATTAGAAAGTGATCAGCAAAACAAAGGAGGACCTTGTTAGACTGAAAAATGTGACAATATCAGCAAAACATGGAAGCAAATTTCAATATATCAAACAGATTGGCAAGGAAATTGAAACCTACTGACATTTGTTTCTGTGGAGCAATGGCCATGGGTCAGAGATTGGGTTGTAATGTTACAAACAAATTTTCAGTATGCCTACCATGTGGATGATTGAGACTAAACAATTAAGTTACAATATGCATGGTGTTATATTTCAAAATAATCATTGTGACAAATGATTATACTGGCTGTCCAACATTGTGCCAGAGCAAAGTAAACCACACTTCTGCCCGAAATCTTTCATTCATTGTAGATGTCAAGTGGTGTCTCCACATTCTCCCTTGGAGAGAAGAAGCAAAATAATTGAGAGCATCAATCTCACAACTGCTTATTGGTCCAGTTTAGCAGAAGATTAATGTTGTGGTGAGATCCAAACTTCAAACTTCAAATGAAAACAATATAAAGGAGTTTCATGATTGATTTAAAGCAATTAGAGTCATATTTTTAACAATACACAGGATATTGATTTTGTTTTTAACGTAAACCTAAGCACAAACCTAAGGATGTGGTCTATGTTCCATTTTCCTTTGTTTGGATATAACATTAATATGTCAGTGAGAAGCTTGACAAAACCAAATGGGGAAAATTATTTGTCCTCCAATTCATGACTTGATTATTAAGGGATTAATACATCCAAAATGTACATTCAAATTTTCTAGAATAATATTGAATTATTTATCTTTCTACCAAACAAAATAATCGCACAATCATTTACTCAAAAGATTTATATTATTGTATAGGGTCAGTTTCTTTTAAATTAGTTCATTGTGAATTATGAAGAAAAAGGATCTTTCAACTTGGTCAACAAAAGGTGCTAAATGTCATTCTATCTAGTCATGTACTTTAGATATGACTTTTGCAGGTTTACTAACGTGCATCTTTGATGGCACGTGGAAGCTCCTTGGGAAAACAACCATCTTGTTAGATCTGCAAACATCACGAATAGCAGAATTTTGGAAGCAGATCCAGCCACAATTGCTTTTAAAGAATTAATTCCGGTCAAAGGAAATCTCATTGATGGAAGTGTAATTCTGGAAGAGGGAAGCAGACTTTAACTGATTCCTTAACTCAAATAATTTCTCAATCTTAGGTTTAATTATGGAGTTCAAATTTCTACCCTTAAGTTCGGGCATTTTGGATAATGTTATTGCCTCATGGAAGAATTATTTTAAACCTGGAACACTGGGCTATTCCAACAACTTGAGGCATAGGCAAAGTAATGTGAGTATGATTGGAACTTTAGGACACCAACATTTCTTGACCCACTTCAGATGGT
Source organism: Leucoraja erinaceus (assembly GCF_028641065.1). Lineage (NCBI taxonomy): Eukaryota > Metazoa > Chordata > Chondrichthyes > Rajiformes > Rajidae > Leucoraja > Leucoraja erinaceus. Next base: position 10,446,480 of record NC_073391.1, on the reverse strand, counting down.
AGAATGGAAATGTCATGCAGTACAAATCCTTGCTCCTGAAAGAGCTGGATATCAGAATCAAGGTGGAATCATTTTCAAAGAGCAGGAACTTACTGGGAAAAACCAGTAGTTGAACATCAGACGTGCAGGAACAGCAAATCTATTTGCTTTAATAAAGAGGAATAGCAGTCAAGGAACTAGCCAGTATAAAACCATTTACATTATTTTAATCAATTGAGATCGACTGTGTTCTTAATTGTTTACAAGTATTTCTTTTTGACGGTTTTCAGATTTTTATTGATTTTAATTTTTTTTCATTTTGTGTGATTTTTGAATGCTAAATATTTTTGGATGTTTATGAATGTTGGGAATGTTTGGAAGCTTTCACAGCTTTGGCATGTCAGCTGGGATTTGGGATTGTGGCTTAGCCAGCTCTTAATATATTTTCAGTGGGAGAGTGGCTTCTTCTGACAGCCATATGAAGACCTAGCTTTGTACAAGGCCTTGTCATCACTCAGGCAATCACCATTCTGAATTGGGGCAATTTATGAAACAAATTGACACAATAGAATTGGGGCAAGGCTAGATATAAATGAGCAGCAAACCTGGGTTTTGCCTGGCACTGGAGGGTAATCCTGACTGAGCACCCTGTATTCTGACAAGTACCCAGACTAGTATGGTCACTTTGGAGCCCATTAATAGTAAAGGGCCTGTCCCACTAAGGCAATTTTTTAGGTGACTGCCGGCGACTGTCATTGTCCATATAATATAACCATATAACAATTACAGCACGGAAACAGGCCATCTTGGCCCTTCATGTGTGTGCCAAACACTTATTCTCCCCTAGTCCCATCTACCTACACTCAGACCATAACCCTCCATTCCTTTCCCGTCCATATACCTATCCAATTTATTTTTAAATGTCATAGTCATAGCAAGTCAAGTCAAGTCACATTTATTTATATAGCACATTTAAAAAACAACTCTCGTTGGCCAAAGTGCTTTACATTTGTTATAGAAATAGTATAAACAAACAAGCTACATACATATATACATATAGCCCTCACTCAGTGGATGTCAGGAAAGGCTTGGGAGTATAGATAAGTTTTTAGTCTTGACTTAAAGAAGTCAATGGAGGGGGCAGTTCTGATGGGAAGGGGGATGCCGTTCCACAGTCTAGCAGGTCGCCGAAAAACCGCGACTGGATCCCCCTACGACAATGTCTGCGAGAAGCTACAACAACCTACCACCTAGTCGACATCAAGGTACGGCAAGCTGTCGACAACCGGCGACACATCAGGACGTCCACCTACAACCACACCTACGACAACCTATGACCACACAGGCGACAACCTACAACAACCGAATCAACCTACGTTCACATGCGACAAGCTACGATAAGCTATGACCCTGTTGGCGACAACTGAAGACAATTCAGTTGCTGTTACCTGTCGCGGGTTGACGTAGGTTGATGTAGGTAGTCGCCAATGGAATTCACTGAAGTCAGCACTGGCGATAACCTACATCACCTGGCGACAACCTATAGCCATCCTGGCGACAGCACCTACGTCAGGAAAAGTCAAGTTCATTGGCGTCAAACCCATTGTCGCCGAAAATGTTTGAACATTTCAAAATCCTGCTGCAACCAGAAAAACACTTTGACTCTTTGGGCGACTGAGGTGACTACTCACGGCGATACAGGCATCACCCTGGCAACCATGTGGCGACAGCCTAGTCGCCTGTAGTTGCCTAAAAGATTGACTAAGTGGGACAGGCCCATAAGACTGGAAATTACTTTTCAGACTGTGGATTTCTCATGAACAATTTGTGCTACTTGGAGTTCTCAATTGTGTCCAAGATCAGGTCTGGGCTCCTGAGTTGGGACAGTTTGTGATTCTCAATGGAGGTGTCTCGGCATCTTGAAAGTCTTCATAATATTGACTGCAAATATTGAGGACATTGTGGCAACTGAATTCATGAGTGTTTCCCACCATCTGTAAATATCTTTATTCCAGTTGCAGTTTGAAGGCATGTTGCACTTATAAAAATCCATTGCTGAATTCAAACTATATTAACAAGGCTATCGACATGTGTTTGTAGATTTAGGGAATTAATTGTTCCACATTATTTTCATCCCTGCAATATTTGATGAGTTTTATCTATTTTATTGAATCACTCATTTCATCACTCTCATGACCAGCATTTACTACCTTTGAATGGTTTACCTCTGAGTGGTTCACCAGGTTACCTCAGAGGGCATCTAGGAGTCAACCATGTTAGCTGCTCAGGAGCAACATGGAAGCCACAGTGGGTAAGAATGGCAGGTTCCCTTGCCTGAGGGACATTGGTAACCACACATGTTTTTACAGCAATCCGGCAGTTTTGTGGTCACCACTACCAGCAGCCCTATCTTTTAAATTCTAGATGTTTTATTGAATTTAATTTTCACAGCTACCATGATCTGAATTGTAAGTGATTTACCACGTGCACTTCAAACTATACTGACATGCAAAAGATCAATTGTTTAAATATAATTACTGCCCAAATTTAATGTGATTAATGGAACTATTTATTTTCATCAACCAGTCAGGCGAAATTCCAAAAATATAACAAAAGCACCCCACCCCCCACCCCCTCCCTCGTATTTATTATAAACACAATTATGAGAGGGGAGGTACTTTTATTATAATGTGGACAATGATTCCGGACACGAACTTATCCCAAAATTGTCATGAGGATAATTGCTCTTTTCATTCCTCATTCCGTCTTTGCAACATCCTCAAAGTTTGTTATCGTCTTGTAACAAAGCTATACTTTGTGTACTCCTTCGACTATTAATAGTCTATAAATGCCTCACGGGACAAATGATGTTTTCTTGTGTGTTCTATCTGGTGTGTTCAGGCTTGTATGAAATGAACTGCACTAATCTAAGCACTGTAAATATTGTGCTGCCAAATGCTGATGAATATAAACACATCAAAAATGTGACCTCATTTTGACGCTCCCTGTTAGACAAAACATAAAACCGTTTCAAATTTATTTCTTTAGGTCTCCGCATTTTCTACGTGGGAAAAGGAGTTGCACAAAATAGTGTTTGACCCTCGTTATCTCCTTCTAAACCCAGAGGAACGTAAACAGGTATTTATTTTATTAATATTAAATGCACAGAATATGTTTCAACAAGTGGGATTAATCTTTCATGAGGAAGTAAATATTTAATAACGGATGCATATCCTTTCGGATGAAACAAAGGCATTCTTAGTTGAATGAAATATCCCTACTGTTTGCAAGTATTCCCTGAAATAGGAAAATGTAAAAAAAAATAAACCTTCAACTATCAAGGTATCTGAACAACGTTTTGAAGAAAGTATTTTAATGGTGCCAGTTTTTTTTCTGTGTCTGCCTTTACTTTTTGTTAAAATCATACTATTATTTCTTTTAAGTAAGCTAGAGTGGTAAAATCATGTAAAGCCTGCAGTTCTCCCTCTTGGTTAGGGAAATGCACCTGAAAAGGAACTTTAAATTATTAAATTCTGTATCTAAAGCATTCTTTGCAAAGTGCCGTGTTAACTCAAGCATTCAATTAGAAGAGCGTAATTTTGAGCATGCCACTTACACACCATTGAGGCGTTCTGGAAAGCTTATCCTTTTTACCCACATCAAGTGTACCGAATGGATTGCGTTGTACAAAGAGTCTTTCATCCTGAACAAAAAGAAGAATGGTGTACTTTAATGTGCACTCCTTAAATGGTACCTGCTGTTGTGAAGTAATTGAGCTTTATTGATTTCAATAGCTGTGGCGGGTTTACATTGGAACTGTATTTCCAAGAAACATTGTAGAAGAGGAGAATGCAGTCCAAGATGAGTTTTCAACTCTGCCACATTTATTGCAGAATTGTCTTGACATAAAGCTTCCAGAGAAAGTCACACATCTATGACCATCATTTGAGTGAGGTTCATTTCTGAAATATTATAGCAAGATTTGCAACAAAAGAACAGTGTTTGCCTTACACCTATCTTACAGATTACATTTTAAGCAATGTTTTGAATTTCAACTTCTGCTATCATATGCATTATTTACTGTGAATCAGCAAACGGGAAAAACAACTGCACCAGTTGTAGATCAGTCAGTATTAGTGGTCCTGATCCATGTCATGTTTTACTGCAACCTCTGTACACTCAAACAGCAATCTGATCGAATGTCTCATATTATCCAATCTGCTAGTCCAGCCTCTAGTTGGAGATAGATTTATCATTGAGATGTGTCGGCCGCTGCATATTACTGGGTGTGATGAACATGAAAGGCAGAAGGATAGATTACTATCAGGCCATCCTTTACATTTTGTTTTACCCAGGAATCCCTCATAGCTATCAGCCTGATTAACAAGCAGGCCACCTATCAGGTGCAACAGTATTCTTTGAGAGATCGCCATGTAGCCACTGATGGGGAGGTGTGAGAGAATGTGGAGACTAGGCGCAGCAATAGAACATGCCAGGAGGAAGAATGTGGTTGCCAAGTTATGCACAGTAGATGGGTATGCATTGTCTGATCCATCTGCAAGCCCATTGATCTCCTCTAGTTGTGCTGCAAGTGGTGCACATAAGTCATTGTCCCAATAATCTAGTATTAATTCTGATCTCCGTCTTCCCCAAGTGGAGTTTGTATGTTCTCCCTGTCTGTGACTATGCGAGTTTTCTGAGTTGCTTCAGTTTCCTCCCACATACCAAAAACTGGTTGTTAGGTTAATTGACCACTGCAAAGTATCCCTAATGTAAGCCTGTAATATTCCATGGGGTTATTAATGGGTATATGTGAGAGATGAGGCGTAAGGGAGATATGTGTGTTGGTAAGAATAATAAGAGAGCTGGCTTAAACAATGGGCGAAATGGCTCCTTCCCTGTTGTAAGGAAATATGAAAACATAACTTTGTTAAGATTGGAGATAGACACAACATGCTGGAGTAACTCAGTGGGACAAGCAGCATCTCTGGAGTGAAGGAATGTGTGACGTTTCAGGTCAAGACCCTTCTTCAGACTGAATGGTGTTAAAATTGGGTTTGAGCTCCTCGTTCAACCTTAACAATGCATCCTTTTTTGAGGGATTAGCATACCATATACATTTTGAATGCAAACAATGTATAAATTAGGGAATTTTAAATGGGATATAATTGTACATTTTTGTACAGTGATGTAGAGGAGGAATGAAAAGATAGAATTGAGAGAACGTGAGAGAAACATAAGAGACAAAAAGCAAAAGTTAAAAATGTATAAAAACTTCATGTAAGATTTCAAACTATGTTCATTCTGAAGACATGAAACTTACTGGCTATAAATTAATAATTATGCGACCAAGACTCCACAATAATTATTATAGAATAAAAAATGGACTCATATCTGAATGTAGTAACCTTCATGTCTTCTGCCTGCTTTAGTGGAAATACTAAATCTTCCAACGTCACACAATTCTATACATTTTAAACCTGTTTATAGCTATGAGTTAATAGAAAGGGGACTCAGTAAGCAACCAAATGTATTACCACAAGAGGCTGTGGAGTGAATTCATATTTTTAAGGTGGAAATTCTTGATTAGTAAGGGTTTCAGAGGTTACGGGGAGAAGACAGGAGTTGAGGAAATGATAGATAAGCCATGATTGATGGGTTGAATGGTCCAATTTCTGCTCCTTGAACTTATGAACTTCACTGATTTCATCATTAGCTTCATGTGTGAACTTTGAAATTATCTTCAGTAATGAGCACAGCCATTGTTATTCTAAATTTTAAAGATAAGATAGTGCCTTGAAAGAACTCATTTATCCCTATTGATTATCTTCTTTCTGGTGTTTTATTTTTTCGATTATGAAGTTGTTATTTTTTATAAAATGAATTCAGAATCTACCTCAATTTATTTTTCCAAATAATTAGTTCCTATTATGTTTATTCATATTAGCTTGCCACAATTTTCTAATTTTTATTTGATATATGGTAATAACTATCTTCTTAATATTAAATAGTTAGATTCTACAAAAGCCCAAAAAAGAATGTTTTACATTAAAAAAAAAATTAGACTCCTATATCAAAATAGTGTTCATAATGACTGTACACCTATTACATATTGATGATGGACACAAAATGCCGGAGTAACTCAATGGGTCAGGTAGCATCTCTGGAGAGAAGGAATGGGTAACGTTTTGGGTTGAGACCTTTCTTCAGATTCTGTCTGAGGAAGGGACTTGACCCAAAACATCACCCATTGCTTTTTCCAGAGATGCTGCCCGTCCCGCTGAGTTACTCCAGTATTTTGTGGCCATCTTCGGTGTAAACCAGCATCTGCAGTTTATTCCTTACTTATTGGTGATATTCTATTTGTTAATCAATTTGAATTAAATTTCAACAATGAACACTCAAGTATATACAAACGCAGCATATCCTTAGAATAATGTTTGAGGTTTATCTTTGAAAATTTAATATATTTTTAAACTCTTTCTTTCTGTCTCATATATCTCTCACTATTCTATAATCCATGCCATCAATGAACATTGAGCCACACTCTAAGCAGCATATCCATTACGTATCAGGGCAATATCAAGAACCGTTTATTTTCCACTCTTTATTGATTTTATGTTCCTCTCGCATTTTTATTTAAAATGATTGTCTTCATCTTTTTTACATTGCTTCTTAGTTTTTTTTTTATCAAAAAGGGATAATTAACCTGAATGTTTTTGTATATAGATAGATGTATATATACAGTGGCTTGCAAAAGTATTCATACCCCTTGAACTTTTCCACATTTTGTCACGTTACAACCACAAAAGTAAATGTATTTTATTGGGATTTTATGTGATAGACCAACACAAAGTGGTGCATAATTGTGAAGTGGAAGGAAAATGATACATGGTTTTCAAATTTTTTTACAAATAAAAAACTGAAAAGTGTGGCGTGCAAAAGTATTCAGCCGCCCTGAGTCAATTCTTTGTAGAATCACCTTTCGCTGTAATTACAGCTGCAAGTCTTTTGGGGTATGTCTCTACCAGCTTTGCACATCTAGAGACTGACATTTTTGCCCATTCTTCTTTGCAAAATAGCTCAATCTCAGTCAGATTGGATGGAGAGCGTCTGTGAACAGCAAATTTCAAGTCTTGCCAGAGATTCTCAATTGGATTTAGGCCTGGACTTTGACTGGGCCATTCTAACACATGAATATGCTTTGATCTAAACCATTCCATTGTAGCTCTGGCTGTATGTTTAGGGTCGTTGTCCTGCTGGAAAGTGAACCTCCGCCCCAGTCTCAAGTCTTTTGCAGACTCTAACCGGTTTTCTTCCAAGATTGCCCTGTATTTGGCTCCATCCATCTTCCCATCAACTGCGACCAGCTTCCCTGTCCCTGCTGAAGAAAAGCATCCCCACAGCATGATGCTGCCACCACCATGTTTCACAGTGGGGATGGTGTGTTCAGGGTGATGTGCAGTGTTAGTTTTCCGCCACACATAGCGTTTTGCATTTAGGCCAAAAACTTCAATTTTGGTCTCATCTGACCAGAGCACCTTCCTCCACATGTTTGCTGTGCCCCCCACATGGCTTGTGGCAAACTGCAAACGGGACTTCTTATGGCTTTTTTTCAACAATGGCTTTCTTCTTGCCACTCTTCCATAAAGGCCCGATTTGTGGAGTGCACAACTAATAGTTGGCCTGTGGACAGATTCCCCCACCTGAGCTGTGGCTCTCTACAGCTCCTCCAGAGTTACCATGGGCCTCTTGGCTGCTTCTCTGATCAATGCTCTCCTTGCCCGGCCTGTCAGTTTAGGTGGACGGCCATGTCTTGGTAGGTTTGCAGTTGTGCCATACTCTGTCCATTTTCGGATGATGGATTGAACAGTGCTCCGTGAGATGTTCAAAGCTTGGGATTTTTTTTATAACCTAACCCTGCTTTAAACTTCTCCACAACTTTATCCCTGACCTGTCTACTGTGTTCCTTGGGCTTCATGATGCTGTTTGTTCACTATTGTTCCCTAACAAACCTCTGAGGCCTTCACAGAACAGCTGTATTTATACTGAGATAAGATTACACACAAGTGGACTCTATTTACTAATTAGGTGACTTCTGAAGGCAATTGGTTGCAATGGATTTTATTTAGGGGTATCAGAGTAAAGGGGGCTGAATACTTTTGCACGCCACACTTTTCAGTTTTTTATTTGTAAAAAAAATTGAAAACCATGTATCATTTCCTTCCACTTCACAATTATGCGCCATTTTGTGTTGGTCTATCACATAAAATCCCAATAAAATACATTTACGTTTGTGGTTTTAACTTGACAAAATGTGGAAAAGTTCAAGGGGTATGAATACTTTTGCAAGCCACTGTACATATTTGTAAGATATGGAGCACTCTAAGAACTATGAAATAAATGAATTATATGTCCTATTAAATAACATGTTCAATTGCCTTCTACTAGTGGCATATATAATAAATTATTGTTTTAATGACAACATAAATCATCAAATTAATGTGTTTTATTTTGAAATGAATTATAATAAAATTGAGAGCATCTTCAAGTATGTGACTCATGCTGCAATGCTTTTAAATTAAAGATTTTTGAGCAGTTTATCAAAGCAAGAATTAAAGAAGAATACAAAGAGAAAAAGTGTAAACTACTCCAGGCCAAAGAAGAATTTAGAAAACTGCTAGAAGAATCCAAACTCACACCCAGGTATGCATTTTCTAATCATGTAGAGAAACCATGCCCAGGTCTATTGATATAAAGATATATTGACTTAATTGTTTTAAATTATGCTTTGTTTTATTATACATTGTACTTTGAAATGTTTTTTGACAATATTTCGCACAAACCATATATTTTTTCAGAACAAAGGATTTGGTAAACATTATGCTGGTACTCCATGAAAATTTCACATATCTCAGGCAATAAAGGACAACATGTTCATGGTATTTTACAGAAATTATAGTCTGTAAATATCTGAAGTGGTAGACGACTCACTGATAATGCTAACTACACAATGGCATTCTGTGGAGGAGATAGAATCGTTAGCGCCAGTTCCTGGATTTCCATATTCAACTGCACAAGTACGTCCTCTTGAAATTGCTGACAACGTTGACTGTCAATGTTAATAATACAGTGCTAGAACTGCAAAATCTGGCTCATTGCCTGACAACATCATCAGATTAATGATGTTTAGTGTGTTCTGATAATTCAAGTATTCCTCACATTTGTAAAATAGTAAGCAATAAACCAACCCCCACACTCTATTACATCCAAGTGTATCTAATGCACAACTTCAGATGATTTAGAAACGTTGGCAAACAAATGTTGCAGACGCATGGACGATTATTAATTCTGAGACTGGTTGAAGGGGCACTTTGAACAAATTGTTCCTTGCGACAACTGTTATTGATTTGGAGTCATTTGAATAAACATAATAATATTTCCAGCGAGCCATCTGATTGAATACATAAATTATCAGATTTACAGAATGATAAAAGCAGAGAAGGGGGCCATGCGACCCATCAAATCTAGACTGGTCGACCATTTTGCTGAACACTTGCGCTGGGTCCGCCACGCCAAGCTCCATCTCCCGATTGCTAACAATTTTAACTTCCTTTCCTCTTCCAATACCAACCTTTCTGTCCTGGCCCTCCTCCATTGCTAGAGTGATTCCACAGGCAAACCTGAGGAGCAGCATCTCATATTTGGCTTGGGTAGCTTACAGCCCAACAGAAAAAACATTGAATTCTCTGATTTTAGGTACCCGCCCCTCTTATTCTCCTCTGTTTCCTGTGTCCCACACCCTGGTGTGCACCAATTTCTCCCATTATCCAACCGCACCTCCTCCTTTCCCACCCTTCCTTTCCCTTCCACCTTTATCCTTCCATCCAGCTTTAATTTCACTCCTCGTTTACTCCTCGTCTCTCCTCACCTGATGTTGTTGTGTCTCCTTGGCTCCTTTCAGTCTTGTTCCCCCCTTGTCTCATTTTCATCTCCAGCCTTTATCCACTCATCTGGCATTGAAAATTCTCCTCACCGCCAACATGGCTGGCTTCACACTGACACTCCAGACCTCATCCAGGTTTCTCCTCACTCCCACAATCAGTCTGAAGAAGGATCGCAACCTAAAACGTTGCTTACCCATGTCCTCCACATGCTACTAATTTTGTATTTTATGAGTTTATTTGGATCTCTTTTTAACACAATTAACAGCTTAATGAGTTTAACATCTGTCATCGGAAAGTTACCAGAGAGTATTCTGAGGGATAGGATATCCAGGCATTTAGATGGACAAGGGCTGGTTAGGGATAGTCAACAGGGTTTTGTACATGGGAGGTCGTGTCTCATGAATCTGAGTTTTTTGAGGATGTAACTAAAAAGATCGATGAAGGCAGAGCTGTAGTGTTGGATTTCAGCATGGTATTCAACATTGATTCCCACATGGTAGGCTGCTCTGGAAGGTTAAATCCCATGGGATTCAAGGAAAGATAGCTGAATGGATAGAAAATTGCCTTCATGGTAGGAAGCAGAGGGGGATGGTGGAAGGTTGCTTTTTGGACTGGAGGCCTGTGACTGGTGGTGTGCCTCAGGGTTTAGTGCTGGGCCCATTGTTATTTGTCATCTATATCAATATATCAAACGTACATGGCATGATTAGCAAGTTTGCAGATGACACAAAAATGGGTGGTATTGTAGATGGTGAAGATGGTTGACAAAAATTGCAACAGGATCTTGATCGATTGGGCAGGTGGGCTGAGGAATGGTTGCTGGAATTAAATGCAGAGAAATGTGAGGTGTTGCATTTCGGGAGCACTAACGTAGGCAGGACCTATACAGTGAAAGGATAGGGCTCTGAGGAATGTTGTAGAGCAAAGGGATCTAGGAGTGCAGGTAGGTATAGTTTGTTGAAATTGACATCACAGGTAGATACGGTCGTAAAGATAATTAAATGTATCTTGAACCTTGAATCTTGAATCTAAAAAGGCTTTTGTCACATTGGTCTTCATTAGTCAGAGTATTGAGTATAGAAGTTGGGAAGTCATGTCGCAGTTGTACAGGACGTTGGTGAGGCCGCATCTAAAGTATTGTGCTCAGCTTTAGGCACCATGTTATATGAAAGAAGTTATCATGCTGGAAAGGGTGCAGAGAAGATTTATGAGGACTCGAGGGCCTGAGCTGTAGGGAGAGATTGAGCAGGCTGGGACTCTATTCCTTGGAGCACAGGAGGATGAGGGTGATCTTATAGAGGTGTATAAAATCATGAGAATAGATCAGGTAGACGTACAGATTCTCTTACCCAGGGTAGGAGAATCGAGAACCAGAGGACATAGGTTTAAGGTAAAGGGGGAAATATTTAATAGGAACTTGAGAGATTACTTTTTGCACAGAAAGGGTGTACGGAACTAACTGCCAGAGGAGGTAGTTGAGGCAGGTACTATCGTAATATTTAAAGAACATTGAGACAAGTACATGGATAAGACAGGTTTAGAGGGATATGGGTCAAATGCAGGCAGATGGGATTAGTGTAGATGGGACCTGGTGGATAGTGTTGGTGTTGGGTCACAGGGCCTGTTTCTACATTGTAAGATTCTATGACTTTATAATTGAAGTTACTGCTCTTCCATGTGTAAAAACAAAATCCTCCTTTGACATTTGATTATTTTGCTCATTATCTTAATTGTGTGCTCTTTAGTTCAAACATTCATAATTTATAGGAGCAGAATTAGGTCATCTGGCCCACCAAGTCTGCTCTGACTTTCAATCATCGCTGATCTATCTTTTCCTCTCAATCCCATTCTCCTGCCTTCTCCCCATAACCTTTGATATCCCTACTAATCAAGAACCTATCAATCTCCGATTTAAATAATACCCAAAGAATTGGCTTCCACAGCCGTCTGTGGCAATGAATTCCGCAAGTTCACCACCCTCTGGTTAATTCTTGATATCTCCATCAACAAAAAAGTTACTGGAAGTGTGAAAGAAAACTGAAAACATTTGGCAGCATCTGTGCAAACTTATTCACCAAATTATTCTCCAGTTATTTCAGCATTTACTCAATGTATCACTTTCAGCAAATTGGCGTGTAAATCTAGGCATCCATATCCTTTTACCTTTATTACAATTGTGCCCTCATTTATATTATCTCTTCTCATTTCTCCTACCAACCTTGCATTTTTCAATATTACATTTCATCAATCACATATTCCATCCACCTCTATACCTCCTTGATGTATTTTACCATTAACCTCACAATACCTCCCAGTCATCTAAAAATTTGGAAATTGCGCCGTGCAGATCATTAATGCAACCAGTGCGTCTTTGAGCAGACACCTAGTGAACACTATTTTACACTTCACGGAAAAACAGCCCTTTGCTGCTATTTTCAACAATTATCTGTGCGTATTTTCTATCTATTCTACTTCAACCATCTTTGTTCCATTTCCTTTCAATATATAACATTCTGGAAAATAATGGCATCTTTGTACCTGAGGTGTTCACAAATAAGTATCCAGCATCACTTCACTGCATGAATAATTTGTGCTTAAAGGAACAAGAAAACAACAATATGGATTTTGTTATGTATTACAAATCTTTAAGCCTCAGGGATTCATATTTCTCAATAAAATATAGTGCTAAATGCAGAACAGTCAGTGCAAAAAAAAATACAATCTGGTTATTTCCCCTCAATATATGATGAGATTGGGTCACGTTCTTCCAACTTGCTAGAATATCCTTGCTTTGAAACTTAGTAGAGTTTGGCAACTTAACCATTGTTCATTGTGCTGTTTGATTTTCGAGTATTTTCCTGATAAGGAGCTATTTTACATTACCTACAAAATGGACTTATGCAAGTGTGTGTGAAAGAATTCCAATGGCATTGAATGTTTGAAAATTATACTTTCATCTTTATCCCTGCTGTAAACTAAGTTGACTTTAATGCAATTAATTGGGTTCTGTTGGCGTTGGGATAGAATATTCAGGGAATTTCTTGTTTGTACAATGCATTAGTGAGCACAGGCTCATGACTTAAAATTTTCATTCCAACAGCTGAACAACGGTTGTTGCCCGAAAGGCAAGATCAACATTGGTTCAGAAGTAATTTGTGGAGCTTGGAATTGAAGGAAAGCTGCTCGTGATTGTAGGGGTTTTGCGTTTCCCTTTATTTCCCTTCGGGCCCAACTGCCCGAGTTATTCTCTCCCTTGTCGGAGGGTCAAACGGCCACCGCTCCACTCGAGCGGTTTCCAAGAGAGAGAATACAACAAAAGGGATTCCCCTAGGTTCTAGACCTCGGAATTATGGTGGGATATGATAAAAGGTTGAATTGACCAGAGTGTGCTGATGAGGGAAAACAGAAACCAAGATGGACTCAAAGCAAGTCTAAAATTTACAGGCTTTATTAAACAATGAGAAATCGAATCTCACCAACACTACATAATACGTGGCTAAACTTATGCTTTAAACTAAGACTATGGACGGAAAACTATCGGGCACGTCGTAAAACTTACTTTACACAATTTTACCCCCCCTTTTCCCTTTATTTCCTCAACCTCTATCCTATTTCGGGAATTTCACCAGGTCACTAGGGTACTTACAGTTGGGCTCACGAGCCGTCCAGCAGAGCAGAAAGACAGAAAGAGTTCTGGCTTGACTCCTGTTTTATACCTGAGCTTCCTTTGAAACCCCCAGGTGGTCCTCTGGATAAAAGGGTTCTTTTGATGATTCCCAGTTTCGATCTGGCATTAACAATAGGCTTCCGATGATAAGGGGTTTGCTGATGTCATGATCCCTCAGCCTGATCGTTATCCCATCGCCTGGACGGGCTCCTATTGTCTCGATGGATGGGTCATCCAAGATGGTGATCGCGCTTGAGCTGGCCTGTTTACCACTGTCTGCTGAGGCTTGGTTCCTTCCTTTGTGTATCCAAGATAATCTCGTTATCTCCGTCTCAGCCTTTCCTCCCCACACCATTCGCACAGTTGTGTGATGCCCAAGTCCACAGGCCAGACAGGTTTGAATCTTTCTGTGGATTGGGGTTTTTTCTGTTGCAGCCAGCAAATCTGTCTTTTTAAAATATCCATATCCTTATCCGAGTTCTTCCATAATTTTGGAGGATTTGCCCCAATAACTTACATGATGTACACAGTTTGTGATGTGCTTTGCACTGTTATCTTTTTGCCTCACAGAAAATGGTCCCATTTTCCTCCACTTAAAGTAGCAAGCAAAGTTAATGAATGAGTTCATATATGAATCAAACTGCACGTGTTATTATGTTGCAGATGTTTATAGTGTATCTGTCAAAGAATGGAGGCGGCATGCACACTACAAATATGTCAAACAGCATTTATCTGTATAATTAAATAATCAAAATTAATTGACTATTCTGTCATTTAAAAAAAAAATTAAGTTCAGGAAGAATTAGTGTGCAGCGTTGTACCATATACCAGCATTGGAGAGCATTGGAGGATTTCCAATTATGTCCAATATAAGAAGCTACCAACCTTTGGCTATTGGATGTTAAACATATTTAGACACATATCGGAAAATTGCAATTGTATATTGAGCTGCGATATCTTCGTGCGGGGATAAAGGCGGATTCTAAGGCTGAGGAGAGACAACTTGGAAGTAAACTTCTAATGAGAGAGAGAAAAGAGTTCAGCATTGTGCTCCCTTTGCAGGTGAAGACAGTGCCCTGTTGCATCCAGGAGTGAAGTGGTGTGCCCACCTGCAGTGGTACTCTTACCATGGCTTTCACAGCAAATAGTACCTTCATTCATAGATGGTTGTGTGGATGAATTCAGGCTTGGTCTTTTATGAATGAAAATGATGAAGCCTGTAGTCATGGAAAGGTTGTATGGTTTGATGGGATAATGCTGAGAGTATGAGTCTAGGGCAAACTCGGCAGATTAGGTCGTGAAAGTGGGACGGGCTTTATTTCATGTTGCCCACATTTAGTTATGTGTTTGTCGGCTTTGCCTAATTAGTCAAGAGGTCCTGACGTGACCTGTTACAACGGTTCACAGATTAGCTAATGTTCACTAGTTGTATCGTTATATTTTGGTGCTGTGTGTGCGGGAAATAACTGACTGCTGAATGATGAAGCATTTGTGTATTCATTCACAAGCCTGACTGTCTCTTCCTATAGTCCGTCTTTGAGGTGACAGCTTCATTAATTCTTCCTTTAAACCATGCCGTATTTGGCAGTTAAAGATTGAAGATTCTACAAAAAGAAAGTAATCCCGTTGCTTGATAATAGACATTTAAAAATATATCTGGGTGGGATTCCTGTCAACACATTCTTTCCACACTTCTTTTACGCTTATTGAAGAAATTCATTGGCAGACATGACACTTTTCTAATTACATCTGGGTCATCTTGGTGATTGATTCTGTGGGCAATATTGGTTTTGTTGTATTTTTGGCTAGTGATTTAAAAATCACAAAACCTTGAGCTATTTTATCACCATCAGCAGGAGTCCATTTGACACTCGAGAGCAGCTGTCATGATGAAATTAGCTTTGGGCAGTGAAAAAGTTAATTAAAGCAAGCAACTGGAGAGAAATATCTGAGGCAGGTTCAAATCAGTAAAGAAAATGAACATGGCTGTACAAAGTTTCCCACACCAGGGAAGGGCCATTCGGTACGATTAATTATATACTCTTCCAGTATGACTAATTATATACTAATTATATACAAATATTGCCCACAGATGGAAGTTTAAAGAGTCTGCAACCTTGCATTTCAATGGCAGTGTTATCAAAGAAAAGTGTCCCAAGGAGTTTCACTGAAGCATTATCAAGCCTGGTGCACCCGATCGCTACTAGGCCGAGACCCGTGTGCCATTGCCATGGGAAGAAGCTACGGCAACGGACATGCCTCCCGGCCGTGGCAGGTAGTGGCCACTGTAGGTGCCTCCACCGCTGACCCTCGCTACGTTCCCTGCCACGCACAGGCCGGGCCTATTGACTCCGAACTTTGCCGCATACCTGGCCGATATTAGGCCAGGCCAACCGACACCAATACCACTACCAACCCATACAGCTTAGCTGCTCCCACACTAGACCTACTGAAATCAACACTGCCGCTAACCCATACAGTCAGGCCTGCCAACACCAACACCAATACCGCCACTGGCCCGTACAGTTCCCTCAGTTTCTCCCAAGCCGGGCCTAACATCTGGATTTTGCCACATCCCTGGCCGCCCCCAGGCCAGGCCTACTGACACCTATGCCGTTACTGGCCCGCACAGCATCCTCAGCCATTCCCAGGCTCGGCTTACCAAAATCAACACTGCTGCCGGCCCGTACAGCTTCCTCAGCAGAAGATAGAGACAAAGAGTCATAGAGTGATACAGTGTGGAAACAGGCCCTTCAGTCCAACTACCCCACATTGGCCAACATGTCCCAGCCACACTAGTCCAACCTGCCTGCACTTGGCCTATATCCCTCCAAACCTGTCCGATCCATGTACCTGTATAATTGTTTCTTTAACATTGCAGTAGTCCCTGCCTCAACTACCTCCTCTGGCAGCACTCCATCTTTCTGGCTGCTCTCATGCCAGGCCTACTAACACCGATACTGCCGCAGGCCCACACAGCTTTCTCGGCCACTCCTAGACCAGGCTCACTGACTTTCACCACATCCTCAACCACTCCCAGACCAGGCCCACCAATGCCGAAACCAACGGCAACCCTTACCTGCACTCCTGGGCCATCGACCTACCTATGTTCCAGTCCCAGAGCTTCCATGCTGCTGGCTCCAGCTACAGCATGTGGACTGACTCTCCTGACACCAACTGCTCTCCCCTTCCAACAGGGAACCTCAATAAGGATGGCACTGGGACCCTACTGCACTTCTCCCTATTTCACCCCTACGACTTCTCCTATCCCCAACCTTACACGACCCGTCACAGCCCGAGCCACCTTAATCACACACAATATCTCCCCTGAGCCTGCTTCCACCCCCTCTCTGCCCCTTCTCACCCCAACCCTTAACCCTGTCCAGCTTTCACCTTAGACATTGAGCCCACTTCTCATTCTGGCGCAGAAACTCAGCCCTCGGCAGAGTTCTTACCTTTGTACTCCTACGCCCTTCTCTTCTCCCGCTGCCTCTGCCTCTGGGCCTTTTCTATAGGAAGGAGTCCTTGTCTTCCAGTGACGACCCCTTCTCCCGTCTCTAACACTCCCCCTCATGGGTCCACCCTGCTGGCTTTCTACCCTCTGTGGACCTTAATAATTCTAACTGCCGGAGCGACATCAACCAGGTGACACGGTGGTGCAGCGGTAGAGTTGCTGCCTTACAATGCTTTCAGCGTAGAGACTGGTTTCAATCCCGACTATGGGTGCTGGTCTGTACGGAGTTGGTCCGTTCTCCCCGTCACCTCATGGGGTTTTTCCGAGATCTTCAGTTTCTTCCCACATTCCACAGACGTACAGGCTTGTAGATTAATTGGCTTTGTATGAATGTAAAATTGTCCCTAGTGTGTGTAGGTTAGTGTTAATGTGTGGGGATCGCTGGTCGGCACGGTTGCTAAAAAATACTTGGTTGCAGTGGATGTGGAGCATGGAATCTGGTGATGAACCTGGCTTTAGTTTTCCCTGCATGTAGTTGGAAATAATGTTCTTCCCAGCTAGAGCTTGAAATCAATCAATCATCGTGATAAATTTAAAAAAAACATGTGTTGCAAGGAGTAGCGATGAAGCAGATTCCAATTTCATACAGATATTTGTGGGACTAACTATGTTTTTGGATGGTCTCACTGTAGGTTGACATGACATTGACAAATAACCTTGCCAAGTCATCTTTGAGAGACCAGAAGGAAGAACATTGCAGAAACCAGTGCTGGATGTTTTGACCAAAGGTGGACACAAAGTACTGGAGTAACTCAGCAGGTCAGGCAGCATCTCTAGAGAACAAGGATGGATGACGTTTCGGGTTGGGGCCCTTCTTCAGACTGGAGACGGTCTCAAAAAGTGTCCCAACCCAAAACACCACCTATCCTTGTTCTCCAGAGATGCTGCCTAACCTGCTGATTCACTCCAATACTTTGTGTCTACCTTGGGTATAAACCAGCATCTGCAGTTCTTTCTTTCCATGTGCTTTGACTGCAGTTTGATTGCTGTGAATGGGAACAGGCAGTGCATTACCCGTGATAGCTAACAAAGTAATAGTATTTCAGAAGCATGTGGTTGTCAACCATGTCAAAAGTTTTATTCAACTCAAGAAAGCTGAGGAAGGATAGTTTACCACAGTGAAGGTTAAGGTTAAATATCATGTCTTCTCTCAGAGGCAGAGGAATCTCTGAAATTCACTGCCTCTGAGGATGGTGCAGGCCCAATCATTACATTTATTTAAGGTGGATAAATATTTGACAGATCAAGGAATTGAGGGTTATGACACGGATGAGGAGTTGAGGCCAGCACAGATCAGCTATGATCATATTGAATGGCAGAGCACATAGATAGAATAGGGTTAGAGGGATATGGGCCAAATGCAGACAGGTAGGATTAGTGTAGATGGGGTATGTCGGTTTGCCTGTTCAGAGTGCACCAAAAGCTAAAAGGTATAAATAAAGCATGCATTAAAAGAGTCCATTTTACAGAATGACAATGTTTCAATTGCTCGTTAAAGCTGCCAAGATGAAAATGTAATTTTGTTACACACTTTGTTGATTATCATCTGAGATTTATGATTTGTTGTGCAAGAATTTCTCTTTGATCCATGAAGCAAATTAGCAAGAGGCCATGTAATGCTTTGCAGTTTAATATTCAGATAAGGTCAAAGACATGCAGATAAATGTTACAACCACATCAACAAACTCTCTGATTTTAATGTGCAAATTTGCATTTTGTTTGATTGTTTCTCTCATCCAGCATCAACAATTGTTATCATTACCCTGCAGAAACATGTTAAGAACTGAAGGGCGGAGGTTGGTAATGATGTCAAGAGAAGATAAATTTACTTGTCAGATAATGTGAGGTCAAATTTTGCCACTCATGAAAGATAGATTCTTGAAAGATTTCCTTTGTGGTTTGCTTATGTTGGACTAATGGTGTCTGGGAGAGAGCCTCATTGAAAAATGGGATTTGTGCATCATTAGATTTAAAATGTAGTGTTTTGGTTTACTTTAAAAAAGATAAATGATATGTTTATTATTTGAAAAAAAAAGGAGCAAAGCTATTGGGAGAGAAAATGTGAGGAGGCAAGTTTGTCTGAAAGAAACAAATGAGGTAGTGATTTATGGATGAGCAACCTAAATTTGTTCATTACTAAGCAGTCATTCATTTTAATGTGCTCTATGACAAATTCGTAGTCATCAGTTCTCAGGATGTGCAGTTAGATTTGCAATGTTTACAGCTTATGTACCCAACTAAGCCCCATATGGCATCTGTACGAATGATACTTTTTAAGTGCCATTAAGATCATAGTTAATGCCTCAGTAATTACTTTGAAATGTCTTCCCTGCAGGATTATTATGGTAATAATGAGCATTGCAGCATATTTTATGCCTGAATTAAGGACTCAGATGATTAAAACATAGGGTCCCCTATTCCAGCATGAAATATGTTTGAACCTTTTCTTATTCATAAATAATGACAATTTTAGAAAAGATAAATGTCATAGAACCTAAAATAGTCATGGCACAGATGTGCGTTTGATACATTATGTCCATGTTGACTCTCCACCAGAGCAATGCCCTTATTCCAGCTGCCAGCTCTTTCTCCATAACCTTGAAACATTTTCTTCACCATATATTTATCCAGTTCCCTCCTGAACACCACAATGGAACCTTTCTCTACCACATCTGCAGGGCATGTATTTTTCTTCATGTTATACATATACTTCTCCCTTGTTTTGTAAGTGACCACAACCCTTACACTTATGAGAATGGGCTTCCACTCTTCCCCTCTGCCCAGAATCCTCATCATATTGTTTTACTTTTAACAAATATCCCCTCAAAAATGTTTAATTTTTTTTAATTAAACCTTTCCTGCCCCTCTATTTTAAACTTTACAGATTTTAGAGATACGGCACAGAAACAGGCCCTTCAGCCCATTGAGTCCGTGCTGACCAGTGATCACCCTGTACACTAGCACTATCCTACACACACTGGGAACAATTTACCATTTTAACAAAGCCAATTAACCTATAAACCTGTACATCTTTGCAGTGCAGGAGGAAACCCATGTGATCACAGGAAGAATGTACAAACTCCATACAGCCAGCACCAGTAGTCAGGATCAAACCCAGGTCTGTGGTGTTGTAAGGCTGTAACTCTACCGCTGCACCACTGTACTGACCAAAGGACATTCTATCCTTGTAACTGTGGTCCATCATTTCAGGAACATTTCATATCTCAAATACGTTCACATCCTTCCTATCAACCAGAATTAAACCCAATACTTTAGATAAGGCTAGACCTACCTGAAATATATGATCTGCTCCATTATTTTAATGTGAGATAAATTCTAGACAGTCTAATATCTTCTAATGACAATGCCCTAATGTCTATACTGGCTGAAAGAGAGCCCATTTAAAACTTATCTTTACTGCAGAATGCCTTCTATCTCTGCTGAATTTTCCTTTTTGACTTGTATAGTCCCCACCCTCCTAAGGGACCCAAACCCAAACAAAAATACCCTGGTGACATAGACCTTGAACTCCTTAAACTTGAACTGAGGCTGTGGAGGCCAAGGCAATGGATATATTATTAAGGCCAAGATAGATCCTGTATATTCTTGATTAGTACAGATGTCAGAGGTTATGGGAAGAAGGCAGGAGAAATGGATTAGGAGGGAGAGATAGATCAGCCATGATTGAATGGTGGAGTAGACTTGATGGGCCGCGTAGCCTAATTCTACTCCTATCATTTATGAACATGAACTTCTTTACCATTCCCCCATGGAAGCGGAGGACATGTTCCTTTATTTTTTCCACCTGACTTGAAGCCTACCCTATGAATCAGGCGGACTTCTGCCTGGATGATAGCAAAAATTAAATTGGCATAGTGTGGAGTCAAACCCTGACTCTTCCAAGTTTCCCATTGGAAGCTCTGTTTCCTGTTAAAAACACCAACTTACTAAACAACCCACCATATCAAGGCCAGTACATCTGTATTAAATATTCGATTTCTATTTCATCGAGGTCCAGCATGCAAAAGCCAGGCGGATTTCCTGAATCTTGATGAAATGGTGGTTAAGCCACAATTTGTGTCAATTTTGCCACCTTACTTCAGGAAGAATATGGCGGTACCAAAGAGGATACAGAATACATTTACTCAAGTGGTTGGAGATTTCAGTTACAAAATTAGACTGGAGAAGTTGGGTTTGGTGTTAGAGTAACGAAAGTGAAAAGAGATTTGTAAGAGATGTGCAAGTGAGCCAAAGGGCCAGTTTCTACATTGTATCTCTAAAACCCCAATTTGTCTTCAGCCCAATGTGTTACCTACTGTCCCCCAGACCGATAATCTGTACCCAGTATTTACCTGTTTCACTGCTGCAGCATTCCCATCAAAGTAAAAAAAGCTACAATCATATTGGTTTCCAGCTAAAAATCCATATTAAAGGATATGCTGTGCAATCAGACTGGACATAATCCAATTTGCCTGCATTTGACCCACATCCCCCCCCAAACCTTCCATCCATGTCGCTATCCATATGCCTTTGTAAATGTTGTGTTTGTTGTCAGCGTTCCCATGTCCTATGGCAGCACATTCCAGATATTCACTACCTCTGAGTGAAATGTTTTCCTTAAAGCTATTCACTTCTCATTTTAAGTCCATGCCCTCTAGATTTAGATTTTCCTACACTGGAAAGAAGTCTCCTCATGTCCCTTGCAGCCTTTATAATGTCACTCCTTGCCTTCTATACTTCAAGGGAAAACCTCCCAGCCTATTTAGTGTCTTCTTATAACACAAGCCGTCCAATCTCAGAAACATATTTGTGAAACTTTTCTGCACCCTTTCCATCTTAATAACCTTGTTCCAATAGCTAGTTGATCAGAACTTCCAAGTGTGTTCTCACCAATTACTTTTACAGTTGTAACATGCCATCCCAACCTTGTAGCCGATACCCTGAATGATGTAGGCAATGGAGCCGAAAACCCACCTTCATCGCCCTGTCTATCTGTGTTGCCATTTTCAGTGAACTATGTACTTTTATCCTTTGTTTAACTCTTCCACATCACTGTTCTGAGGCCTTCCATTGACTGTAGTTTGTTTGCTCTGGTTCAACTTACCAAAATGTTACATTTTGTACTTGTCCGCGTTGAAGTCTATCGGCCATTCCTTGTCCCATTCTCCCAGTTCTAATCTGTTTCCTCCCTCCCACTTTAACAACTGTGATCTATGTAGGAGGACTCACAGAGTGAAAGAGGGAATTAAGTTTAGATTGTAATTTCCGTCACCCTTAAAGATACAACTGTGGCGGCTCCTAAGGGTCGTCCCATTATACTGCCGAACCCCTCGGCACAGGAGTGGTGCAGTCCGGAGGCGGTCCTTAGCCGGAGGGTATAAAAGGCAGGGTTTGGGTGCCATCTTCCCCTGGTTTCGTCTTCCCCTGAACCGGGAGGAAATAAAGTATAGTGCTTCTCAAACTGCGGACTACTTGCCTCATTCTGAGACCCACGCACTACACAACTATACTAAGTGGGACCCAGTCACACGGGAGGCTTGGTCCTCCAATGTAACCCATTTCCCCACGCAATTTTCCACCACTCACCCATAGCCCCCAACTATGCAGGTGCGGCTCATTTCCCCTCATCCCCCGAGTACTCCCACCCCCTCATCATGTGTGGGAGGGGAGGAATGGAGAGGGGGAGGGAAGTGAGGTGGGTGGTGGCGGGCGTGTGGGGTTGGAGGGGAGGAGGGATGTGTGTGGACGGGGTGGTGTAGGAGGGGGTGAAGAGGGTGGTGTGGGAGAGGGGGGCATCACGGGGGAGGATGGGAGGAGCCAGCCAGGGGACCAGATGTGTAGTGGCTGGAATTGGCGGTATGATGGGGACTCACAGCGGGCTCTGGTCGTTCTTCTCCGCCGGGATCAGAGACTCCGCTTTCTGTTTGGCGACATCTTTGACTCTGGGCTGGGTCTCCGACTCTGGGCTGGGCTGGGTCAGGTCTCCGATGCTGGGCTGCTTGGGGCTGGGCTGCTTGGGGCTGGGCTGCTTGGGGCTGCTTGGGGCTGGGCTGCTTGGGGATGGGCGGGTGGGCTGCTTCGGGTCACTTTGGATCCCTCCGAAAATTGTGTCCAGTTGGAAACCTCCGCCAACCATCCTCAGCTCCAGTAAAAACTGGGGAGTGACAGGGGAAGAGACTAATCTGCGCGTCTCCGACTGGCAGCAGAAGAGATCGATCTGCGCACGCGCTGTTTTTAAGACTTTTAAACTTTGCTAACTTTTACGACATTCAACTGATCGGAACGAAACTTGCACTCACAGCACAGGAGCACAGCGAGTAGCGCTATCACAAACCGTTTTTGTGCAAATAGAAAGACCGCCAAACCGGAAGATAACCAGATCAGAGTTTTAGTTATGTTTAGATAGTGAAGATAAAATCAAGCCAGCCAACCAACCAATCATCAAATCCCCAGACTGCTCCTACACAGATACCATTTGTAGCTGGAATATGGGCTCCATTTATTCTATAAAACCTGCTAATAAAAATTAGAGGATCTCAAAAATTTCATGTTCCAGGAGCAGACTTAGGCCATTCACCCCATTAAGTCTACTTCACCATTCAATCATGGCTGATCCACCCCCTCTCAACCCCATTCTCCTGCCTTCTCCCCTTTTGGAATTAGGAAGCGCAGAGCATAATTGTTATCCTGGAAGGAGATGGTCAGGAGTGTTCCCCTCCTAGCTGCACATTCAAGCAGGTCTTGAAGCCTTCTGACCAGTCAGTGTCATACTTTGTTGCAGGATTTCAATAAATAGCAAATGAAATGCCAGATCGTAATATGAATGAGGTGCTCTGCATTTAATGTTCTTGACATGCCATACATCTATGTGGCCAGTGCAATAGGTGGAACACTTCTGTCCAGACCTGCTTCCTACCCATTATATTGAGAGGATTGCAATCTCCCTTAGCAAGTGATAAAACTGCTCAAGCAGCTGAATTTCTGGCCTGAATTGTCCTGCAATTAGCATTTAAATTCCCACTCCCAAAATATTTAAACCAATGACAAGCATATTTAACCATTGCCCAAGAGTTTGACCTAATGCTATGCACTGCATTCATAATTTATTTAATGTCAGAGCAAAGTCATAGTTAGCATTCAGTCTGCGTGTTTTATGCTGGTATGCGTTGAAATTATTTTATTCTTGCTTTGGGCGTCTTGCAGTGAGGCTCCAGTGTTCATTATACACAAAACCCAAATATCCTGGGTGGTAAAAATCCCCTCACTGCCATCTGCCATTATGGAAATGAAATCGCAAGCGAGCGGGGAAAAGTTGAATGTCAGGAATACTCAGAATGACGAACACTGGGATAGTTGGAGCAAATGTCAGCAGAGGGATAGGGGCAACAGCAACTGTTTGTGGAACATAGTGGGCCAAGCGGCACCTGCGGAATGAACAGTCGACATTTCAGGTCAGGTCCCTTCACCTGGATTGAAAGAGTTGAGGGTAGTTAGCCTGCAGAGAGGGGAAGGGGTGGGCCAAGAGTTGACAGGTGGATCCATGAGTCACAGGGGCATTGTGGAAGATTGCTGGGAGGTGGGGTGCGGAGAATCCGCGAGAGATGAGGGTGTTATAGGAAAGATCACTGGAAAATTAGGGATGTCACAGGACAGTTTGCCAAGAAAAGGCCAGTGTTAGAAGGAATATCACTGGGGACAGTAAGGATTCAAAGGAAGATCGTTGGGGGGAGGAGTGAAGCAGAGGAAGGATAACAAAGACAAGGGTGTGGGGCATAGAAATGATTGCTAGAGGCTCAAGGAGAAAAACTGCGGGAAAGTTGTGTGCGGACAGGACGCTGAAGGATGAGAAGCCGAAACCGAAGCCGAGATGCCGAAGAGACAGCACGTTGAAAAGTCATGACGCCAAACGGACATGATGTTGAAAAGCCAAGATGCCGAACGGACTTGACATTGAACGGATATGATGTCTTCGGGAACGGGATTGGTCCGACACCTTGTCAGTCATCGACAGAGGGCCGCGATTGGTCCACACCCCCGTGACCATCACATCACTGGCCGGGGGGAGATGGGACAGGCGGGGGAACAATAGACAATAGGTGCAGGAGTAGGCCATTCGGCCCTTCGAGCCAGCACCGCCATTCATTGTGATCATGGCTGATCATCCACAATCAGTTCCCCATTCCTGCCTTCTCCCCATATCCCATGACTCCGCTATCTTTAAGAGTATCTAATTCTCCCTTCAAAGCATCCAGAGAAATAGCCTCCACCGCCTTCTGAGGCAGAGAATTCCACAGACTCACAACTCACTGTGTGAAAAAGTTTTTCCTCATCTCCGTTCTAAATGTCTTTCCCCTTATACTTAAATTGTGGCCCCTGGTTCTGGAATTCCCCCAACATTGGGAACATGTTTCCTGCCTTTAGCGTGTCCAAACCCTTAATAATCTTATATGTTTCAATAAGGTACCCTCTCATCCTTTTAAATTCCAGAGTATACAAGCCCAACTGCACCATTCTATCAACATATGACAGTCCCACCATCCCGTGAATTAACCTTGCAAACCTACGCTGTACTCCCTCAATAGCAAGAATGTCCTTCCTCAAATTTGGAGACAAAACTGCACACAATTCTCCAGGTGTGGTCTCACTAGGACCCTGTACAACTGCAGATGGATCTCTTTGATCCTATACTCTTGTTATGAAGGCCAACATGCCATTTGCTTTCTTCACTGCCTGCTGTACCTGCATGCTTACTTTCAGTGACTGATGAACAAGGTCCGCCAGATCCCGTTGTACTTCCGCTTTTCCCAACTTGACACCAGTTAGATAATAATCTGCCTTCCTGTTTTTGCCACCAAAGTGGAATAACCTCATATTTATCCACATTAAACTGCATCTGACATGCATCTCCCCACACAGCCAACCTGCCTAAGTCACCCTGCATTCTCATAGCATCCTCTTCACAGATCAATAACTTGCATTTGTAAAATAGTGGCAGCGACTCCAAGCTGCTGCAATTGCCACAGAGGCAGTGACGTGCATCACTGGCCGGGAGGAGACGGAACGGTGGGGGGGAGCTTGAGCTTGTGTTTGTAAAATGGTGGCTGTGACTCCAAGCTTTCAGGAAGTCCAGAGGCGGTACGCACAGCCCCATCCACATTAACGGGACGGAGGTGGAACGTGTTTCTAGCTTCAGGTTCCTGGGAGTCAACATCTCCGATGACCTCTCTTGGACCCACAATACCTCTACTCTGATCAAGAAGGCTCATCAGCGTCTCTTCTTCCTGAGGAGACTGAAGAAGGTCCATCTGTCTCCTCAGATCCTGGTGAACTTCTACCGCTGCACCATCGAGAGCATCCTTACCAACTGCATCACAGTATGGTATGGCAACTGCTCTGTCTCCGACCGGAAGGCATTGCAGAGGGTGGTGAAAATTGCCCAACGCATCACCGGTTCCTCGCTCCCCTCCATTGAGTCTGTCCAAAGCAAGCGCTGTCTGCGGAGGGCGCTCAGCATCGCCAAGGACTGCTCTCACCCCAACCATGGACTGTTTACCCTCCTACCATCCGGGAGGCGCTACAGGTCTCTCCGTTGCCGAACCAGCAGGTCGAGGAACAGCTTCTTTCCGGCGGCTGTCACTCTACTAAACAACGTACCTCGGTGACTGCCAATCACCACCCCCCCCCCCCGGACACTTATTATTATTTATTCAAATCGTTTGCTATGTCGCTCTTCAAGGGAGATGCTAAATGCATTTCGTTGTCTCTGTACTGTACACTGACAATGACAATTAAAATTGAATCTGAATCTGAATCTGAAGCTGCTGCGATTGCCACAGAGGCAGTGATGTGATGGACACGGGGGCCTGAACCAATCGCTGACCTTTGTCGATGACTGACAAGGTATTGAGCCAATCCTGTCTAGGGAGACGTACAAGGTACAACAATTTAACTATTTTTAAATGCAACTAGGTAGAACAATTCTTGCAGCAAATATAGATTTTTTTAAGTGTTTCATACCCATTTATCATTTCGGCTTCATGTCCGTTCGGCATCATAAATTTTCAACTTCATGTCTGTTCGATGCCATTTCTTTTCGGCATCGTGTCCGTTTGGCGTCATGTCTGATCGGCGTCATGGTTTTTTGACATGATGGCCATTCATGGCTTCGGTTTCTTGGCTTCAGCTTCTCATCCTTCGTAATGAGAGAGTGGCATTATTTAAAGGCAGAATGGCTGGGTGAGGTGAGATAAGTGGAGGGATCGTCAAACGAGAGTGGGAATCAGAAGGGAACCCTGGGATAGGAGTAGGGACATGGGAACTGCTGGGAGAGGTCTTGGTCACCAGGACAGGAGTGAGGTCACACGGAGGATCACTGGGAGAGGGCCGGGGTCACAGGAAGATCGAAAGTCAAGGTAAATTGCCAGGGTCAAGACCACTGGAATGTGGTAGGAGTCAGAGGGAATATTGTTAGGAGAATTGTAAGGAATTATAGACAATCACTGGGAGAGTGTTAGAAATCAGAGGCAGGATTCTTGGGGATGTTTTGGCATCAGAAGGAAAGTTATAAATGTCATTAGGTTAGCATGGGATATCAGAAAGATTAAAGGTGAGTTGTTGATGTTAAACAGATGTCAGGAGCGGGAGCACGCTCATCAGTTCATGAATTCATAAGTGATAGGAACAGAATTGGAGCATTCGGCCCTTCATGTCTATTCCACCATTCAATCATGGCTGATCTATCTTTCCCTCTTAACCCCATTCTCCTGCCTTCTCCCCATAAACCCTGACAGCTTCTTGTCATAGGCATTGACTTGGCATTGACTATAAATAATATCCATTGACTTGCCCTCCACATCCTTCTATGGCAATGAATTCCATAGATTCACCACTCTCGGACTAAAGAAATTCCTTCTCACCTCTTTCCTAAAGGAACGTCCTTTAATTCTGAGGCTATGACCGTGGTGGGTCCGATAGATGAATGGTGGGTGTTGGAATGCTGAAGACATTGGCGTGATGGAGAGAATGTGGCTTGAACGAGCAAACCTGCTTTAATCTTTTCGCAACCATTGTACATTCAGGCAAATTTTGTGTAAGAGCCACCAATCCAGAATTCATCCCATTTGACATTAGTGTCCAGTCCGACAGCCTCTGTTCACTACCATGCAGTGCTCACTAATGTACCAGCAACAATGCCATCTGCATTTCATTCCTCAGATCCACAAACGACCCTTTATAAGCCTAATAATGTGTGTGTCCCAATTTTATTCATGCAGCCTGTCATAGGCATTAATATTTATATCATTTTCTCAACACTCCATGTTAGGCATGTGGCAAATGAATGAAATCAGGACTATGTATTTACTTGAGTGCCATCAGATTTAAGGAGAAGGCATGAACATTTGCTTAGGTTTGCAGCAAAATGATAGGAGCTCTACATCTGTTTCATAATGTTCACACAGATGACCCAATGAAACTATTAATGTCCTTGTGCTACATAACAAATTAAGTCATGAAATGTTAAACCTGCGGTCTTTTGCGGAATCACTGGTATTTATTCCCTTTTTTTTTTCCCCAACCATCTGCTTCTGCAGTAGGTTCTAATCCCTCTATTACCATGCACAAACATGTCCGCCATTTAAAACCCTCCATTGTAAACAGAACATTATCTCCGTAAGCTATTAAATTGCTCCTATTTATCCTTTGTAAGAACATAGACATGAAGATGAGTATCAGAGTACTGTTTCGGTTGCCTCATTATGGAAACGATGTGGAGGCTTTGGAAAAGTTACAGAAGTGCTTTACCGGAATACTATCTGAATTAGCTCTTAGCTATAATAGCTATAAAGAGATCGACACAAAATACTGGAGTAACTCAGCGGGACAGTCGGCATCTGACAGAAGAAATGGGTGACATTTCAGGTTGAGACCCTTCCTCAAATGTTACCTATTCCTTCTATCCAGAGATGCTGCCTGCCCCGCTGTTACTCCAACATTTTGTGGCTATCTTCAGTGCAAACCAGCATCTGCAGTTCCTTCTTACGCAGCTATAAGGAGAGGTTGAAGAAACCAGGATTGTTTTTTTCCTGAAGCATTGGAGGTTGAAAATATACCTGCTGGAAGAATGGAGAATTATGAGAGGCATCAATAAGGTAGCTAACCTTTGCCCCTGGTTAAACTGTCAAGCACTAGAGGGCATAGCTAAGGGGTTGCCCTAGTTGAAACTAGGGCAAGTTTTTTGACACATAAAGTAAAGGGGCACCTGGAATGTGCTGCCAGGGGTTAGTGGCGGAGTCAGATCTGATAGTGATGTTTAAGAGGCTTTTAGATAGGCACATGGATATGCAGGTAATGGAGGGTTAACATAGAAACATTAGGAACGGAAAATAGATGCAGGAGTAGGCCATTCAGCCTTTTGAGCCAGCACCGCCATTCAATATGATCATGGCTGATCATCCAAAATCAGTACCCCGTTCCTGCTTTCTCCTCATATCCTTTGATTCAATTATCCTCAAGAGCTATATATATCTAACTCTCTCTTGAAAACATGAAGATATGGATCACATGCAGGCAGATGAGGTTAGTTTATGTTTGGTACAGGCATTGTGGGCTGAAGAGCCTGTTTTTGTGCTGTACATTTAAATGTTCCAAGCATATCTGAAAAGCTAAGATGATAAACATATCAGCACGACATTGTGGGCTGAATGGTCTGTTCCTGTCCAGTACTGTTCTGTTTTTCTATGTTCTAAGATATGACTGAAGTTTTTTTTTTTTAAACAAACACTCCTGTAAATACAATAATTTTATTTTTGCACCAATCATTCTCATGTGTTTAAAATGCACAAATAGTTTTAAAGAGAATTGAGCAGTACATTGACCTGAACCAATGTACAGTAGCAGTCTTCACACTTACTGCGCAGACCAGTGTGCCTCTCTATCTGTAACCAATTAAGGGGCATTTTAAAGGTATGATCAATAAACTGCTTGCTTTTCTCAAAATGGTCCAAAGAAAAGTGTGTCAAATCTGACGTTGAATACCCTTTCAGAACACATTGACAAATGCTATATGATTAACAATCAAATTCTTTCTCATCTTGGAATATGATTTTTTCATGAGAATGGGAATTTTGAAGGTCCTCATTCTAAATAATACAAGCAATCAGTTGATACATTACAATTTTTTGTGCCTCCAAAAATGTTTTTGCATACGAATCAAAATAATTTTTTGCTGAGTGTGATTTTTGCATTCTAAGGAAAGTCATTTTGCCTTTCCAAAATGCAAATCTATTTCACTGCTATGTGAATTTTCCAGCAATGTTCTGAATAGAGGCAGTGATTTAAAAAAATAGACAACTCACCAGCTCCTTCTCATGAAAGTTTAAGAATAGGTAATAAATCTTGCTGACAAAAATGACATACTGCCATTTCCATTCAAATCTACAGTCCTTGGAGCAAAAATGAAGACAGCCCAGGGGAATGACCAGGTTGGGAGGAAGAGTTATGCCTTCCAAAGTTTTAGGTTTGTGGTGAGGTTTGGTGCAGCAGGCCAGTAGTTGTAGACATGTAGAAACAAGGAACTGCAGATTGTGCTGGTATACCATCAACGTCACAAAGTGCTGGAGTAACTCAGTAGGTGAGGAAGCATCTCTGGACAGCATGGATAGATGAGGTTTCGATGTAGGACCTTTCTTCAGACTGATGGTGGTGGGCAGTAGGGAAACAAAGCTGGAAGTGAGGAGAGGCAGATCAAACATTTGCAAATTATAAGTAGATATAGGTGAGGAGTTTTTTTTTGATAAACAGATAGTTGGAAAAGGGCTAGAGATGAAAAGACAGAAGGTGAGACAACAGCATTGAAGAGATAGGTTTTGTGAAGCTAGAGGAAGGAATGTAGATGGAACGGGAGGAGAAGGGGGAAATAGGTGTACCCAGGTGGTGCATAGTGAAGGGATGGGGGTGGGGGGGGGGAATAATGGGAGGTGGAAAAAAAGGGGCGAGGGTGGTTTTGTAGTGACCTAAAATTGTAGAATTCAGTGTTCATACTGTTGAGATGTAAGCTACCCAAGCGGAATATAAGGTGCTGTTCCTCCAATTTGCGACAGGCCTCACTCTGGCAATGGAGGAGGCCCAGACAGAAAGGTCAGTATGGGAATGGAAAGAGGAATTGAAATGGTCAGTGACCAGGAGATACATCCAGTAGGCCTTGGCGGACCAAGTGTAAGTGTTCGAAGAAATAATCACCAAGTCTACGCTTGGTCTCACCAATGTACAGGAGGCTACATTGGGAATGTCGAATGCAGTGGATGAGGTTTAGACGAAGTGCATGTAAGCCTCTGTCTCACCTGGAAAGTCTGCTGGGATCCCTGGATTGAGGCAAGGGTGGAGGTATAGGGACAGGTGTTACAATTCATGTGTTTGCAAGGGAACAAACCTGGGAAGGGGAAGGTTGTTGGTGGGAAAGGGTGAGTGAACCAGGGAGTTGTGGAGGGAGCCATCTCTGTGAACTGCAGATAGGGGTGGAGATGGGAAGATGTGACTGAAAGTGGGATCACGATGGAGGTGGCAAAAATGGCAGAGAATTATGCATTGAAAGAGGAGACTGGCGGGGTTAAAGGGTGAGAACCAGAGGAACTCTATCCTTGTTCCACCTGGGGGAAGGGTGAGTGAGAGCAAAACAGAGAGATAAGGAGGAGACACGGGTGAGGGGTCCATCCATGATAGCAGGCATACTTTACCAAAGAGGACATTTTGGATGTCCTAGAATGGAAAGCTTCACATTGGGAGCAGATGCGGTGGAGACGGAGAAATTGGGAGTAAGGAATAGCATCATTGCAAGAGGCAGGGTGGGAGGAGGTGCAGTCCGGATAACTGTGGGAGTCGGTAAGTTTATAGTAGACATCAGTCGATGATCTGTCCCCTGTGATGGAGACAGAGAGATCAAGGAAGGGAAGAGAGGTGTCGGAGTCAGTCCAAGTGAATTGGAGGGCAGGGTGGAAGTTAGTGGTAAAGTTAATGACATCAATGAGTTATGCACCGGTGCAAGAGGCAGCCCCAATGCAGTGTAGCGTAGAAAGAGTTGGGGTGTGGTGCCAGAGTACATTTACTGTGTAAGTGAAGTGTTGTGGGTACAGAGGGGGTGAGAATGGAGTGGGTAAGGGGAATGGAGAAGCCAAGACAGATGATATCTTGCTAGCAGTTGGAAAGAAAACGAGCCAAAGAAACATAAAAACGTGGAAAATATTTGCGGTAGGCCATTCGGCCCTTCGAACCAGCACCACCACTCAATATGATCATGGCTGATCATCCAGAATCAGTACCCCTGCTTTCCTGCTTTCTCCCCATATCCTTTGATTCCGTTAGCCCTAAGAGCTATTATATCCAACTCTCTCTTGAATACATCCAGTGAATTGGCCTCCACTGCCCTCTGTGGCAGAGAATTCCACAGATTCACATTTCAATGGGTAAAAACCTTTTTCCTCATCTCAGTCCTAAATAGCCTACCCCTTATACTTAACTTGTGGCCCCTGGTTCTGGACTCCCCCAACATCCGGAACATTTCTCCTGCATCTAGCCTGTCCAATCCCTCGGGAATATTAGAACCCCTTAAGAAGATAGAAGGGAGACAGGAGGAGTCCATACGGAAGAGGAATGTTGGAGATGGAAGAAGGGATCGTCTCCAGGAGGTGAGGACTTCTTAACAGGGACAAAGACCTGGGGGGGGGGGGGGGGTAAATGTTAAGGCTTCTGCTGAGGATGGGTCGTTCTGCATTGGAATGAGGGAGGTCATGGGAGGGATGGTGAAAACCCAACAGGGCTAAGGGCTGGGGTCAGACGCAGGCTCAGATGTTGACAGAGGAGTAGAGGGAGGCTCGGCAGAGGTACCATATAACCATATAACAATTACAGCACGGAAACAGGCCATCTCGACCCTTCTAGTCCGTGCCGAACACATAATCTCCCCTAGTCCCATATACCTGCGCTCAGACCATAACCCTCCATTCCCTTCCCATCCATATAACTATCCAATTTATTTTTAAATGATAAAAACGAACCTGCCTCCACCACCTTCACTGGAAGCTCATTCCACACAGCTACCACTCTCTGAGTAAAGAAGTTCCCCCTCATGTTACCCCTAAACTTCAGTCCCTTAATTCTCATGTCATATCCCCTTGTTTGAATCTTCCCTACTCTCAGTGGGAAAAGCTTTTCCACGTCAACTCTGTCTATCACTCTCATCATTTTAAAAACCTCTATCAAGTCCCCCATTAACCTTCTGCGCTCCAAAGAATAAAGCCCTAACTTGTTCAACCTTTCTCTGTAACTTAGTTGCTGAAACCCAGGCAACATTCTAGTAAATCTCCTCTGTACTCTCTCTATTTTGTTGACATCCTTCCTATAATTAGGCGACCAAAACTGTACACCATACTCCAGAATTGGCCGTTGGGGGGATGAAGGTACGTTGGGGGGATGAAGGGGACTCAGTGTGGAGGGGGGGGGGGGTGTCTGAGGGGTGGTGCAGGACTGGGGGTGGGACGAGTAGCACGATTGGAGGGGTGGGCAGCAGGACCCAGTTATCCCTGTTGG
The DNA here is from genome assembly GCF_028641065.1 of Leucoraja erinaceus. Classification (NCBI taxonomy): domain Eukaryota; kingdom Metazoa; phylum Chordata; class Chondrichthyes; order Rajiformes; family Rajidae; genus Leucoraja; species Leucoraja erinaceus. The sequence goes on along the minus strand of NC_073391.1, from coordinate 10,412,792 downwards.
AAGTGGGAAGCAGCAGGACCCAGGAGAGTCAGTCCATGAGAGGCAGTAATAGCAGGCAACATGGAACTGTGGAGTCGACGGCTCTGGTCTGCGGGGGCTGAGGAAGGTGAGCATCAGCGGAGTCGGTGGGGTTTGAATTTGATTAGCACGGGTGTCAGCGGTTATGAGGAGATGGCAGGAGAATGGGATTAGGAAGGAGAGGTAGATCAGCCATGATTGAATGGCGGAGTAGACTTGATTGGCTGAATGGCTCAATTCTGCTCCTTTCTCTTATGTCCTTCTGATGGACTGCAGGCAATCAGAATGTCGGTAAGGATCAGCCGTGGCATCAGTGGCCCAGCCAGGGAGCAGCCGGGAAAGCTGTAGAATTACTGCAGTAAAGAGAGCGTCAGGATTATACAGCTCAAATATTGAAAACCCAGTCTTAAATTAATCAGGAAAGTGTTTTCTTTCCAGGCACTGACACAGAGAAAGCAAACAAAAACATTGTTCCTTGAATACTAATCCTTGCTATATCTACAGATCCATTAGTACACAGAGTTCTTTTGTCACTGGTCCCAGGTTGGGTTGGCCTTAACATATTGCCAGTATTAAATAGAAATGCAAATAAATGGTTGAACGACTGGGAGATTGCTTTGAGTCCACATGTGTGGCTCTGTTCATATATTCTCATCATTGTTTCTTCTGACTTTTCCCCAGAAAACACAAACTAATGCAAATTATAATTTGAAACTGTATTCTTTAAGCCTTTAATTACTATGGATTGTCTAAATAATTCTCTCAAAGGATACACCAATATTTGACTTGCTAAGATTTATTATTTCTGTTTGTTTATGGTGCATAGTTTAAACAATAAAATACTGAATTCTAATACAATTTCCATTACGATATGGACTCGGTGTTAACATTGTACATTTCATTATTGGTATTGCATTGTAACTAAGGCTAGTCATGTATCAAAATAGATTTGATGTTGACCTTAAATCCAACATACTTAGATATGGAATAATGGTGAGCCACCATCCAATATCTCTCAAACAGAACTGAACCACATAGATGTATCAAGCAAAAGGAGATATTTGGCTCTAAAATTATTTTTCCAGCTCTTAACTGTAGCAATCCAAAATGAGGTTTGTATAATGAAAATTGTAATGCATGAATAAGGGAAGAACAGTCCCCTGTGTAAAAAGAACAATATTGTTGGAGTAATGTCCTTTAGATGGGATAATGAACCAATTCCCCATCTGCTCTCAATGATGAGCATAAAACAACCTTGTGAATCATCTTTTCTAACAAAATCACTCGGCCAACCTTACAAGAGCAGAAGATGGAAACAAAATGCTGGAGTAACTCAGTGGGATAGGCAGCATCTCTGGAGAGAAGGAATGGGTGATGTTGCAGGTCAAGACGGGTCTGGAGAAGGGTCTTGACCTGCAACGTCACCCATTCCTTCTCTCCAGAGATGCTGCCTGTCTCGCTGAGTGACTCCAGCATTTTGTGTCCATCTTCGGTGTAAACCAGTATCTGCAGTTCCTTCCTACACGCTGCAAGAGCAGATTGCGTCTGGTAGCATTGACAGCTAGCTTGCAATTCCCTCAACTACTAGCCAACTGCAATGTGTGCTGTACGTTCCAATGCTCTGAACATCTAAACCTGTGTACTGCATAGAGACTCATCAGGGCATCTGAATGGAAGATCTGCAACAAGACAAGAGTGAGGAGCAAAAGCTGTATCCCTTAACTCTTCGGTACACAAAATTGCTGGAGAAACTCAGCGGGTGCAGCAGCATCTATGGAGCGAAGGAAATAGGCAACGTTTCAGGCCAAAACCCTTCTTCAGACACGTCTGAAGAAGGGTTTCGGCCCGAAACGTTGCCTATTTCCTTCGCTCCATAGATGCTGCTGCACCCGCTGAGTTTCTCCAGCAATTTTGTGTACCTTCGATTTTCCAGCATCTGCAGTTCCTTCTTGAACACATCCCTTAACTCTTCATTTTGTTCAAATAAATAATTCCAACTACAATGTTGACTTATCATGGAGTGACTCAGCCCACCACAACATTAACTCATCATTTTATTCAGAGCACAGAGTACAACTGTGTCTCTCAATTTATAATTAAAATTCAAGGAACTCGGCCCAACTGCAACATGAGGTTTCAATTAGTAAAAATACGATTCTTCGTTCAAAAGTTCTTCCTCTTGTAATACGAGCATGAATAACTTATCTTCTCCTTCCAAGGTCCAATTGCAAAACATCTCTACATTTTGCAAGATGCTGCTGCACCCGCTGAGCTTCTCCAGCATTTTTGTGTACCTTCTACATTTTGCAAAAAGTTAAATTAGGAGTGGGAAATTGCAACCATAGATATGCCTTAAGGAATGTGTAAGAAAAATCTCCTGAACAAAGTATCGACTGGAATTGTTGATGTTGAATCACATTATTTCATTACGAATCCAAACTTATATCATTACTTCCATAGCCACGGCATCCAGAGTTGAAATGTAACAATCACATTTTTTGTCCCGACTGCTCTCACCTCCTGGTACAACTTTGTAAATTGCCTTTGTGCCAAGGTGTCTGATGTAATAAAAGTGAGCTGTACAAAGCATACAGCCATGATAAGCATTTACTGAATTTTCATTGAAATTTGGCAGTGTTACTTCCTCACTCTGCTTGCAACCAACCTCATTATAATCACTGCATAAGAAAATCACCCGAAACGTCACCTATTCCTTTTCTCCAGAGATTTCTGACTCGCTGAGTTACTCCAGCGTTTTGGGATTCTATTCATATCACTTCAGTTTCAGCAATTCACCAAACTTTCTTTCCTACATTTGCCTGCTATATCCTACTACCCTGCTATTTTTACCACATCTGAAGTCTTGATTACCAACATGACAATTTGTAATCACTTCACAACTTCTTCATACGGAACTGCGTGAAGAACAAAGCTTCCCAGATATAGAGCATGGAACATGTGGAATTTCTGAACATCTGAGGAGAGATATCCCTTGGGATAGCTTGGAACTACGTAGGGAGGCAGGAATTCTATGTGAGGACAGTAATTATCTCCAAGAACCTTCAGTAAACCTGAAATCCTGGCAAACCTGTGGTTTCAGTTCAAGGAGAGGGAAAGGAATTTAACTCAACTTGAATTAAAGAGGACTCTAGAGTCAAACAGCCCAAACCGTTCAAGTCTGCGTTGACCAACAAATCCCATTTATGCAAATCCCATTTCATTCTCCCTACATTCCCAACAACTCTTTCCCCAAATTCTACCACTCACCTTCAAAATTTGGGCATCTTTCAATGGCCAATCAACCTACCAACCTGTTTGTCTTTGATACGTGAGAGGAATTCAGAGGGTTTAAACTAGCGTGGCACGTTGCCTTGGAACCGGAACTGTAGGTAAACGCAAAGAAAAATTAAGGAGAAAATTGAGGTTAAGTCAAGTAAGTACAATAGCAAAGCAGGAAAGACAGGATAATAAATACAACAAGATAATAGTCTGTTTTTTTTTTCACTGCAAGGAGTATAATGGGTAAGGAAACCAAGTTTAGATTCTGTATTAGTACATGTATCTATGATGTTGTAGCCACTACAGAAATTTGGTTGAGAGAATGGCATGACTGGAAGATGCACATTTCAGGATAAAGATATTTTAGACATGACAGAGGAGGGTACAAAAGAGGAGGGGTAGACAGAAAAAGAGCTTGATTAACTCAGCAGGACAAGCAGCATGTCTGGAGAGAAGGAATGGGTGACGTTTTGGGTTGAGACAGAGAAGGAATGGGAATTCCATTACTGATCATTGAGTGTGTCACAGCTGCAATAAGATTGGGGGTGGTGGAGGCCACATCCAGGGAGGCCAAGAGGGTGGAACTCAGGAATAATAAAGATGCAATCACTATGATCGAATTATGATGCTTCTCCCAATACCCGACAAATCATATGGGGATGAAAAAACAAAGGGTTCTTGCAGTGAGTAATTTTAACTTCCCAATATGGACTGGGTCTCCATTAGTGTCAGGGGCTTAGATGGAACAGAATTTGTTAAGTGCATCCAGGGGGGCTTTCATCATTCATCACAGTAGATAATTCAACTAAGGATTAAGCTGTACTCTGCCTTATATTGAGCAATGATCCTGGCCACGTGTGAAGTTTCAGTGGGAAAGCATTTGGAGAACAGTGACCATAATCCCATATGTTTTAAGACGGTGATGAGTGAGGATAAGACTGGTCCTTGGGTGCGACTACTAAAATGGGGGAAGGTTACTGACAATAGCATTATGTAAGACTGGAGAAAATAGATTGGTAGCAGTTGTTTGTGGGTAAATCCATAATGAAATTTAAAAGTACTTTAAAGTCCAGCTGATTAGAATTCGGGACAACATATTCCTGAAAGGATGAAAGATGAGGATTTCAGGGTTTGAGGTATTAGATGACAAACGTTATTGTAAGTTTACTGAAAAAGTAAAGGGTGGATGTAAGGTTAGAGCTGAAATCAGACAATACCCTTGATGAATATAAAATTGATGAGTTATGGTGCAGCTGTGGTAGCTAAAACTATGGTTAGGCATATTTGGAGTATTCTGTGCAATTCCAGTCGCCTAGAAGATGTCAAGGCTTTTCAGAGGGTTCAGAGATGTTTTACCAGGATGTTGTCTAGATTGGAGTATATTAGCTGTAGCAGAGGTTACACAAACTTGGTGTGTAGGAAGGAACTGCAGATACTGGTTAAAACGAGAGGGAATGGGTGGCGTTTCGGGTTGAGATCCTTCGTCAGGAGAAGGGTCTCGGTCCGAAACGTCACCCATTCCTTCTCTCCAGAGATGCTGCCTGTCCCGCTGAGTTACTCCAGCGAAATTTTGTGTCTATCTTTGTTTTAGACAAACTTAGATTGTTTTCTCTGGAGTGTCAAAGGTTGTGATAGAAGTATATAAATGATGACAGTGAGAGGCCTTTTTTTCCCCCAAGGTGAATGTCAAATACTAGAAGGCATGGGTACAAACTGAGGGGGGGGGAGGTTTAAAGGAGATTTGCAAGGCAATAATTTTACTTAGAGAGCAGTAGGTGCCTAGAGCATGCTGCCATGGGATTTGGTTGAAGCAGATATGATTGGAATGTTTAAGAGGCATTTAAACACAGGAACAGGAAGGGAATAGTGGGATATGGACCATTGGCTGGCAGATAGAATTACTTTTATTCTGCATCATGATCAGTGCTGACAAGGTGTGCCAAAGAGCCTGTTTCTGGGCTGTACTTGTCTCTGTTCTATGTTCTCCCAGGAGAAAACCCAAACCATCACAGGAAGAACATGCAAACTCCACACAGACAGCACTGGACCCAAGTCACTGGAGCTGTGAGCCAATAGCTCTGCTAGTCATCCTTCATGATCTTGGGTTGTAGCAGTAAGCTGTTATGAATGGAGAAACTGAAGTAACACAATTTCCTAGAAATTAATAGAAGGAATCTCCCTATATACAGTCACATGACATCAGCTATTGACTGACAGTTCACAAGACCAGATTCTGATGAAGAAACCCCTGTGGAATTATACCACGCCTGCCTGTCTATGTCTTTAAATGACCAAAATGTTTTCACATTACTCAATAGAAACTCCGTATAATGTTCAACTTAGTCGTCCCCTCAAGGCATGAGATTGTAGGCTGTACATGCTCATCGTTTTAGCCTGTGCACAAGTCTTCCTCTCAACATGCAGCACAAGAACATGCTGAACTTGCACTATCTGCCAAGCTCTCTCAAATTTGGCTGTACTCACCAGCATCTGATTTTATTTCTATCCAATTTGTAGCTTTCAGATATTTCAAAGGAAGTATGTCTTTGATTATTCAACTACATTGTCAAAGGAGGCATTGTGGACCCCATGGTGCTAGGTTAGCTAGTGTGCTCTAAGTGTTCAAGTTCACATCCACTAATCATATGACACTCTTTTGATTTTGTTCTTCAGGATTATTGCTTGTAACTTCGACAATATTGTTGGCTTGAGAAACATAAGCAATCGTCCAAGATAAATTCCAAATTCCTCCTGTGTCCTATCAGTTTGCTAATGTACCCATTCTCTCTCTGTTGCTATTTCAGTTTGAACACACTTGTCACATCTTATTATGTGTTGAGGTGTCCACACTTCTTGTACTGCTCAAGCCCAAATTTCTTTCTAACCCTGTTTCATTTTTCATAGTAACCACCCTGACTTCCAATGTGGTATATCTGGGTTCTTATTCGTTACTGTGGCATAGTAGTACATCAACTTATTTTTGATTAGTCAGGGTGTCAGGGGATATGGGGAGAAGGCAGGTGAATGGGGTTGCGAGGGAAAGATAGATCAGCCATGATTGATGGGCTGAAGGGTCTAATTTCTGTTCCTAGAACTTATGAACATGAATGTCACTGATTTCAACATGTGTGAACTTTGAAATTATCTTCAATAATGAGCACTATTAGCCATTGTTATTCTAAATTTTAATTCTAAGATAGTGCCTTGAAAGAACTCAGTTTATCCCTATTGGTTATCTTCTTTCTGGTGTTTTATTTTATCGATGATGAAGTTGTTCTTTTTTATAAAACATGTCGCAGGGTGATGCCTGTATGGCCGTGAGTAGTCGCCCAAAGAGTCGTACCTTTTTCTGGTCGCCGCTGGATTTTCAACATTTTGAAAATTTTCGGCGACATGCTGCGACTATGACAGGTGCTGGCAAGTCGCCGAAAAAAATCGCGTAAGTGGGACAGGCCCTTTACTCTGCTCTTGGAGTTCATGAATTTATTAACTTCGATGAGAAATTTGTTGCAGCATCCAACTCTCAAGAAGAAGATGCAATAAACTATGATGTTACATCTTAGGGACAGAAAGTGAAGTAAAGGGAAGGGCGAAGAGGAGATTAAGAAAGATGCAATTATTTTTTCTTTTTTATTCGGATTTCCAGTAATAAGTAAATTCTGAGGAATGAGCCTCTCTTCTTAAAAAAAAAAAAACATTTCCTATGCCAGAAAAGTTTATTTTTAGCAGTAATTAACATTTATCATAGGGGTAAAAAAATCAAAAGAACTAGCTCGAGTTTTCTCTGGTGAGTTCAGTCAATATATTTCATGCAAAGACTCCAACTTCACACGCTTCCTTTGCATTTCACTCCTGTGTTTAGGACAGCTTCCTGACATCCACATATAAATATTCATCTCCAGTTGCCAGAAATAGCTGCCCAATTTATATTTTAATAATGATTAATGCTTGACAGTGATGCTGTTATTTTTGGTGTAAAATCTGGGGTAAAGTAATTGTCCAGCCTTTAAATAGATGTTAGCACTGAGAACAACTTTACTGGAGTTGTTACACTAACTGGATTTAGAAACAGAAAAATAGGTACAGGAGTAAGTCATTCAGTCTTTCGAGCCAGCCATGCCATTCAATATGATCATGGCTGATCATCTAAAACCAGTACCCCATTCCTGCTTTTTCCCCATCTCTTGATTCCGTTAGCCCTAAGACCTAGTGTAAATCGAACTCTCTCTTGAAAACATCCAGTGAATTGGCCTCCACTGCCTTCTGTGGCAGAGAATTCCACAGATTCACAATTCTCTGGCTGAAAGTGTGCTTTCAAAGTAAATGGAATCTTTGACATCTTAATGTTGACATCTTATGGTTTAAGTCTGCTCTGAAATATTCATATTTATTTTTTCTTTTGGTACACGATGATGCAGATTGCAGGGCTGCCAACATTGGGTGAGAGTTGAGAGTGAGAAATTGTGAGAGACCAATCCCGAGGGAGCATAGCGACGGGGGGGGGGGGGGGGGGGGGGGGGGGGGGGGGGGGGGGGGGGAGGGGGGGGGGGGGTGGACGGAGGGTTTCCCATTGGTACGGAACTTTTGCATTTTTCAGCTTGAAATTGTGCCTTGGGGGTACCCGGTGAGGGAGTGGAGCAACCGAGTGGGGAGAGGGTGTGGAAGAAGGGGGTCCCCCCTCCCAGGGTTGGAACCTTTTGAAATTTGATGTATTAAAATTATGTTTTAGTGCACTGTAGAAGTATGTTTATAAGTATGTAAGTATGTAGAAGTAAAGTGGTAACTTTATTCACACAAAGGGTGATGAGTGTATGGAACAAGCTGCCAGAGGAGGTAGTTGAGGCAGGGACCATCCCAACATTTAAGAAACAGTTAGACTGATACATGGATAGGACAGGTTTTGAGGTATGGACCAAAAGCAGGTGGCGTAGCTGGGACATGTTGGCGGGTGTGGGCAAGTTGCGCCGAAGGGCCTGTTTTCACACTGTATCACTCTATGGCTACATTATACCTCCACCATGCACGAATGCTTCAAAATCAAGTGATCGAGTTTTATTGCCATATACTCAAGCATAGAAACATAGAAAGGTGCATTCAGCCCATCGAGCCAGCACTGCCCTTCAATATGATCATGGCTATTCATCTAAAATCAGTACCTCTTTCCTGTTTTTTTCCCCATATCCCTTGATGTCGTTAGCCCCAAGAACTAAATGCAACTCTCTCTTGAAAACATCCAGTGAATTGGCCTGCACTGCCTTCTGTGGCAGAGAATTCCACAGATTCACAACTCTCTGTGAAGAAACTTTGTCCTCATCTCAATCCAAACTGTGCCCCCCCCCCCCCCCCCCCCCCCCCCCCCCCCCCCTTTTAAACTGTGACCCATGGTTCTGAACTCCCCAAACATCGGGAACATTTTTCCTGCAGTTACAGTAAGTGAAAATCTAGCAGGCAAGCAGGATGCTTTCACCAACCACCCCCATTTGAAGTCCACTATCTTCCACCGTATCTACCCAGTGCTTGGTACTTACTTCCAGCAGCCACTAGTTGTCCTCCTGGTTGCTCCGAGCTGCAGCCTGATCCACGCCGGTCACCTGGGCGAATTCGGCACAGAGACTCTCACACCAGCGGTGCAACGCTTCCGACACCTTGCACTGAGGCTGCTCCATGGCCGGAGCTGCAGTGAGCAACTTGCCAGCTCGGCAAACACTCGCCAGCCCCGCTCCCTGTCTGCATCTGTCCCCGCCGCTGCTTCTGCTTCCAACACCCGCAGCCCATGCAGTTGATATGAGTTTTGACATTTTCGTTGATCACAGAATTTCTCACAACAGAATGAGAGATATTTGTGGTCAGCGTGAGAATTTGGCGAAATGCCTGATTCTCACGCTCAATGCATGGGAGTTGGCAGCCCTGCCTCTCTATCCCCCTCTCCCCCTCTCTCACTCTCCCCCCTCTCTCTCTCTCTCCCCCTCTCTCTCTCCCCCTCTCTCACCCCCCTCCTCCTCTCTCTCCCCCTCTCCTCTCCTCTGCCCCCTCTCTTTCCTCGCTCTCTCCCATTCTCTCCCTCCCCTCTCTCTCCACCTCTCTTTCTCTCCCCTCTCTCCCTCCCACCTCACTCTCATCCTCTCTCTCTCTCTCACCTCTCTCTCTCTCTCTCTCCGCTCTCTCTCCTCTCAAACCCCCTCTCTCTCTCTCCCCAATCTCTCCCCTCCCCCCTCTCTTTCCCCCCTCTCTCTCCCCTCACCCCCTCTCTCTCTCTCTTTCCCCCACTCTCTTTCTCCCCACTTCTCTCTTTCTCCCCCCTTCTCTCTCCCCCCTCTCTCTCTCCCCCGCTCTCTCTCTGCCCCCTCTCTCTCTCCCCCCCTCTCTCTCCCTCTCTCTATTCTCTCCGCCCTATTCTCTTCCTCCTTCTCTCCCTCTCTCTCTCTCTCTCTCTCTCTCTCTCTCTTTCTCTCTCTCTCTCCTTCTCTCTCTTTCTCTCTCCCTCTCTATCTCCCCTCTATCCTCTTTCTCTCGTCACACTCTTCTCCCTCTGTCTCTCCTCTCTCTCTCTCTCACCCTCTCTCTTCCCCCTGTCTCTCTCATCTCTCTCTCCTCTCTCGCTCATCTCTCTCTCATTTCCTCCTCTCTCCTCCTCTCTCATCGTCTCTCTCCGTCTCTCTCCACCATTTCTCCCTCCCATCTCACTCTCCCCCTCTTGCTCTCTCTCCCGTCTCTCTTTCACCTGTCTCTATCTCCTCTTTCTCTTTGCCCCCCCATCTCTCTCTCTTTCCCCCGTTTCTCTCTTTCCCCCTCTTCCCCTCTCCCCCTCTCTCTTCCCCACTCTCTCCCATTCTCTCCTACTCTCTCCTCCCTCTCTCCCCCCCTCTCTTCCCTCTTTCTTCCCTCTCATCCCCCTCTCTTTCTTCCCCCTCTCTCCCCCCAACCTCTCTCTCTCCCCCCCTCTCCCTCTTCTCTCTCTCTCCATTCATTCCCCCTCTGTCTCTCCCCTCTCACCCCCTCTCTCTCTCCCTCCTGTCTCCTGCCCCTCTCTCTCTCTCTCCACCTCCCTTTGAGAGTCTGTCCCTTCGGCACAGAGACCCGCGCGGCAGTGGCGCAACGCAACCGATGCCTCCGATGGCTCGGACTCTCGCACTGGGGCTGCTCCATGGCTGGAGCTGCAGCGAGCGACTCACCAGCCCCGCAAACACTCGCCAGCGCCGGTTCCTTGCATCTGACCCCTCCCGCTGCTCCCATCCCTCCCGCAGCCCCGGCTCTCCAACACCCGTGGACCATGCAGTTTATCTGAGTTTTGAAATTTTCGTTGATCTCAGAATTTCTCACCACAGAGCGTGAGACATTTCTGATCAGCGTGAGGGCGTGAGAGTTTGGCTGAGGGCGTGATTCTCACGCTCAAAGCGTGAGAGTTGACAGCCCTGAGATTGCATTTTGTTTCCCCTAACTTTTTCTGATTATATTTTGATTTCATTCATACTTTCAATACCTTGATGTTACCACATATCAATTGGGAAATGAAGATAGATTTCTGACTTTTAATTCTGATTGGAGATGATATTTCAAGCTTAATCATTCCAGCAGGGTTACCAAATCTTGAGAGGGTAATGATTTTGCCCTGTAGATATATCAGGCTGCAGAGGGAGAGAGTGTATCAGCTACTAATTGACTGCCATTCTTGCCAGCTGAACTGAAACTGACATTACCATTAATGGCTTCAAACTATCATTATGTTAACCATGTCGGATAACATTGCATTCATTCATCGGTGATTCATTTATGACTCTCGCCTAGATTTTCTTCATGATCAATAGCAAAGCTAGGTTAGTTCCATTATCAATTAACCTGCATTCCTGGATTATTACTACCCTAAATGGCTGACATGTTAATATTGCTTGGGATAAAACCCCATTGAAAATTTACATTAACCGAGTCTTTATTGAGATTATAAACCATAATAACTCACTAACCACTGCACATGCATAGCATTCAGATCAGAATCATGACTGACCATGGGTACCTGTGGGAATGCATATTAATTGACCTAACTGCCATCCCCAACACACTCTGAAGAAGGGTCTAAACCCCCGAAACGACACCCATTCTTTCTCTCCAGATATGCTGCCTGCCCCGCTGAGTTACTCCAGCGTTTTGTGTCGATCTTCAGTTTAAACCAGCATCTGTAGTTCCTCCCTACACAGTCTCACTTTGTCTCCGTTGTCAGAAACCCTGGAGATTTGGCATTATCATGCAGAACTTGACAATATTTTTCTTTCCATAAGAACAGTGGGGCACAGCGGTAGAGTTGCTGCCTCACAGCACCAGAGATCCAGGTCCGATCCTGAGTACGGATGCTGTCTGTACAGGGTTTGTACGTTCTCCCCGTGACTGCGTGGGCTTCCCCCAGTTGCTCTGGTACACCCCTACACTCCAAAGACATATAGGTTAGTGGGCTAATTGGCATTTGTTAGTTGTAATAATTGTCCCTAGTGTGTGTGGGTTAGGGTGAGGGGTGATCGCTGGTCGGCATAGACTTGGTGGCCTGAAGGGGCTGTTTCCGCTCTCTATCTCTAAACTCTAAACTTTAAACATGAGAAATAGGGGCAGGAGTAGAACAAACAGGATAAACTGGTCTTCTATAAAATATAATAGTGGCTGATCTGATCTTCAGCCTTGACTTCATATGTTTAATGACTCAGCATCAGAAAAAACATTGGGATGAAGGATTCCTAAGATTTACAATCTGCTGAGAGAATAAATTCCTCCTCATCTCAGTACTCACTTTATCCAGGTCCTAACCTCTTCAGCTGTATTCGCATGTGAATTACAACAGGAGGGTATTAAAAAGGCCATCCAATTTTGGCTTTGTTCACACTGAGCACAATTCTATTTCTTTGATAGAAGTTATGCTCAGAACAGAGCACGTGTTAAAGATAAATACTCACACATTATTGCTCCACTTGTCCAATTTCTATTTCTCCAGAGCATGACTGAGCATAGGGTTTTGGATCCACCGCCAATGGAAAAATGGGATTATAAATTCATCTCTAACAAATTAGAAATTGCCTTGGAATGGGAAATTACTTGAACTTGACATCATTAATCACAGGGAATAAAAGCACATTAATACAGGCAGTGGATCTACCAACAAAATACAGTTCCCTGCAGATAAGAACAATTGGTTTTTGCTCTCCTCGCCCATTCATTAATCATCCTTCAAGGTTATAGTCAAACAATGTAACTTGCAACTTGTACATCAGAAAAACAATCTGTGTGATCATTTCAAAACCATATATTGATATTGTTTCTAGCTCAGCCAACATATCTAAGGAAATTCTCCATTTCTGATGGCTAACATTAGCCAGGGTGGTCGTAAAGGTGGTCTTGATGAAATGAAAATGATCAGACCTTGTAGCTGCTCATTATCTAATAGCCTTTTGGACATGAGACCCTTCCCCAGACCCAAAACATCACCCATTCATTCTCTCCAGAGATGCTGCCTGTCGTGCTGCGTTACACCAGCATTTTGTGTCTATTTTTGGTTTAAACCAGCATCTGTAGTTCCTTCCTAATACTCCCAACATTGGTCATGTTATATTTCATGTGATCATAGTGAGATTATCTAGATCTTTTATTGTCACATGTACTGGGGTATAGGGTAATGCTTTGTTTTGCAAGCTATCCAAACATATAAAACATACCATGCATAAATACAATCGGCCAACTCAATTGCATTAGATAGAGCAAAGATATAGAGAACAGAATATTTGTATTACAGTATATAGCCACTACCAGGACCTGGATATTGATAAGCACAAGAGGCAACATGACATTGACACTTGTTCATTCAGAGGGATGACGAATTAATTAAGCTTCTCCATGCAATATCTGTCCTCGGTGTTGACCATCAATATTGGCATTTTACAAAATATTTCTTAATTAAAAACAGATTTTAAAACAGATTGCAGTCACGGTGGTGCAGCGGTAGATTTGCTGCCTTACACCGAATGCAGCGCCAGAAACCCGGTTCGATCCCGACCAAGGGTGCTGTTTGCATGGAGTTTGCACGTTCTCCCCGTGACCTGCGTGGGTTTTCTCCGAGATCTTCGGTTTCCTCCTACACTCCTAAGACGTACAGGCTTGTAGGTTAATTGGCTTGTAAATGTAAAAATTGTCCCTAGTGGGTGTACGATAGTGTTAATGTGCGGGGATCGCTGGTCGGGGCGGACCTGAGGGGCCGAAGGGCCTGTTTCCATGCTGTATCCCTAAACTATAAACTAAGCTAAATTAAATTCCAGTCATTGAACTGGAACAATTGCCATCATATTTGTGTTTAATTTTACTGCTTTATCCACCATTCATTCACTGATCGAAAGAAATTTATTGATGAACAATCAGATTTGTGCAGTATGTCCAAGCTGGATATTTTTATCCCTGAGAAAAATCTCAGAATTGTAAAAGAAGCAGCAATGTTTGTTAATAAAAGTGATGTATGTGATTTATGCTGATTTCTAACAAAGATTCACACAAGAGGATATCTGAAGAAGGGTCCTGACCCTAAACGTCACCTCTGCATTTTCTCCAGAGATGCTGTCTGACCCGCTTGAGTTACACCGGCATTTTGTTTCTATCCATTGTTTGAGATATTCCAAAGACAGGAACAAAAAGCTGGAGTAACTCAGCAGGTCAGGCAGCATCTCTGGAGAAAAGGACTAGGTGACATTTTGGGTCCAAACCCTTCCTCCGAGTCACATTCGGGTCGAGACCTTTTTCAGAATCATATTTGACATATTCCCCTCATTTTCCGAAAAACTTAATACATGGAGTCGTATTTGTGCAGGTACTGTACGCACCCACCTTCATCTCAGTTAGCATAGCACAAATCTGATTCTGCTGCCAAATTCCCTTAGATTATTTCATTGTCTAATTCTTATCCCCCTTGAAGCGCCTCAGTTATTGTTTTCCTTCAACACTCAGGTCTTTCTTTTGATTGTGTTGCATTCTCTTACAGTACCATTTGTTACTGAACTGCCACCGCTCTGAATGTGAGGATATGGGTCTTGTGTTCAAAACTAGATTCTCTGTTTGATTTCTGGAATTTAACTGCCTGTGAAATCTCATCTATTTCCCTTTTGACCAACAACTTTGATCAATGACTGTAGTATATCCTGCTTCAGTTATTCTCTGACTATCCTAGAATGATGACGTACATCAATCCAAAGCAATGAACATTCATCTTTGCTCATAACTCTCTTTATTCTAGCTTTGGAATGACTAATATTATTCAACTTGACAGTTAAAGTGCAAGTATTGATACCCTTAGTAGCAGAGCAAATTACACAACAAACCACAATGAATCTCAGTTTTACTGTTGCTTATCCTCAGAGCAAAATAAAAAAACGCACAAAATAAATAGTGAGAAATTTCAACATGCCACTGTTCTGAATAGCTCTTTATGGAAGTAACTGAAAGTTAGTATTCAGATTCAGCAAGCGGTAAACAGTATGCAAGAGAGATAGACACAAAACGCTGGAGTAACTCAGCAGGACAGGCAGCATCTCTGGTAGAAGGAATGGGCCATGTTTTGGGTCAAGACCCTTCTTCAGACAGAGAGTCAGGGAGAGAAGGACACAGAGATATGGAAGCTTAAGGTATGAAAAGGAGACATCAAAGGTGACAAATCTCAAGGCAAATGTAGAATAGATCATTGTTAGCTTAGGGAAGGTTACAACGAAACATAAAAAGATAGAATCTAATCAGGAGAACAGTCAGACTGGCTGGAGAACTAGGATAGGAGAGGGATGGAGAGAGAAGGAAGGCAAGAAGATTTGAGTTCAAAAGCACATATGTCTTATACAGAGCAATGATTACACAATATCTGAAATATTGTTTATGTCTGATCTCTATGTAAGAAAACATTTACTTTTCCTCTGGCTGAGGTGCCCAGAATCAGGGTCAGAGTCTTAAAATAAATTGGCCACTTAAGACAGAGATGAAAATAAATGTCTTGGTCAAAAAAGGTCAATCTTTTGGAATGATGGATCCAAGGGAGATATGACTGACTCATAATTCAAAACAAAAAATGATTTTAGATAGTAAGGGAATCAGTGTGCTATGAGATCAATGCAAGAGGGAGGAACAAAATAGAAAGCTATTCACTTGTTAGCCAAACCTCCGTAGTAGGAAACTTTAATGAAATATGTAATAAATGTGCACATTGAAGGGAATGAATAGGGATAAGCAGATTCAGTATGGATTTATGGAAGAGATATCTTGTTTGACTAATGTGTTGGAGTTCTTCAAGTATGTGACTGGTAGGATGAACAAGAGTGAACCAGTGAATGTGAAGCATTTAGATTTTCACAAAACCGGGGCGACACGGTTGCGGAGCAGTAGAGTTGTTGCCTTACGGCACCAGAGATCCGGGTTCAATCCTGACTATGGGTGCTGCCTGTACGGAGTTTGTGCATTCTCCCCGTAACCTGCGTGGGTTTTCTCCAAGCTCTTCGGTTTCCTCTTACACTCCAAAGATGTACAGGTTTGTAGGTTCACTGGCTTGGGTATGAATGTAAAATTGTCCCTAGTGTCTGTAGGACAGTGTTAATGTGCGGGGATCGCTGGTCGATGCGGACTCGGGGGGGACGAAGTGCCAGAATGCGCGCTGTGTCTCTAAACTAAACTAAACTAAACTAAATCTAATTTATAATTTATAATTTAGATTTATTGAAGATCCTTCAATAACCTCCCACACAAAAGTTATGTCAAAAGTTAGACCATATGAATGAACAAATGTATAAGTTTATTGCCAAGTATTCACATACAAGGAATTTGCCTTGGTGCTCCGCCCACAAGTGACACCATGAAAATAATTGTGACAGTTAGGAATGACACATAAAGCATTAAACATTAATAATAAAACATTATTGATTAAACATGTGAATTAAATAAAATACCAGAGCAAAAGGAGGCTACAGATTTTTGGTTATTGAGTAGAGCTACTGTAGCGGCAGATTTGCATATCTTTCGAGAAATTAACTCCCTAGCCACTAGATGGATGAACATGGTTAAGGGGGGTGTCTTTGAAATGCATGCAAGCTCACCCACAGAGACCTTCAGAGCTTCTTCACAGATATGGCTTCAAAACACAGTCTTTTGATGAATAAATGCTTTATTGTTGATAGAAAACAGTAAGATGCATCCAAATTTCATCCGACGTTACTGCAATCTTCATTGAACTCCAACATTACTTTAAATATTATAAAACTCCTCGTGCCTCCGTCACACTGGCATGATCTTCTCCATACTCGCTCCAAACTGCACTAAAAACGAAACTTCTGCCCAAGCATCTAACACGCCCAAAAACACGTCATATATCCCACCCACAATATAACGGGCAGTCTAAAATTTAAAGGCACATGCCATCATCAATGGCATGCAAAACAGGCCAAATGGCCACTACAACTACTATTCATGGAAAAAAGCTGTTTTTATGTGTGGCTGTGGCAGCTTTGACAGTCCGGAGTCGCCTTCCAGAGGGAAGTGATTTAAAGAGTTTGTGGCCAGGGTGAGAGGGGTCAAAGATTATCCTACCCCCTCGCTTCCTGGCCCTTGCAGTGTACAGTTCGTGAATGGAGGGAAGGTTGCAGCCAACAACCTTCTCAGCTGATCGTGCTAGGATTGGGATTAGGACTAGGAATTAGGATAATATACTGGCATCAGTTGGGAATTAGAAAGGTAGTATCATGAATAAATTGGGGGTGGAAGATTGCAACCTTCACGTGGTCCACCCTGTTTCGACTAATGCAATCAACTCGACGTGCACAAACGGAAGATCAAATAGAACAAGTTGTCCAACAACTTTAGGCTGTGCACGCCACATGAAGGAAGGATGAATAAATTGGTATTTTTTGGATTAGCAGGCTATGCTGAGTGGGTCACAACAGGGATTTAGTTGACGGGACCAAATATCATATTTCACAATTAACTGATCATAAGGACATAAGGAATCGGAGTAGAACTAGGCCATTCGGCCCATCAAGTCTACTCCTCCATTCAATCATGGCTGATCTCTCTCCCCCTCCTAACCCCATTCCCCTGCCCTCTCCCCATAACCTCTGACACCCGTACTAATCAAGAATCTACAGTATCTATCTCTGCCTTAAAAAATATCCACTGACTTGGCCTCCACAGCCTTCTGTGGCAAATAATTCCACAGATTCACCACCCTCTGATTAATTACATTTCTCCTCATCTGCTTCCTAAAAGAACGTATTTTAATTTCAAGGCTATAACCTCTAGTCCTAGACTTTCCTACTAGTGGAAACATCCTGTCCACATCCACTGTATCCAAGCCTTTCATCATGTTTCAATGAGGTCCCCCCTTCATTCTTCTAAGCTCCAGCGAGTACAGCCCCAGTGCTGGCAAATGCTCATCATATGTTAATCTATTCATTCCTGGGATCATTCTTGTCAACCTCCTCTGGACCAGAGCCAGCACATCCTTCCTCGGATATGGTGCCCAAAATTGCTCACAACCAGATGATACAAAACTCGAAGGATTGTTATAAGGAAAAGAATGCAGAACAACTTTAAGGGACTACAGACAAGTTAAATTAGTGGATGATGTGGAAAGATATGAGGTTTTTAATAACCTCAATGCACTATAAAGAAAAACAAGGCATTTAAAAAAAATGTATGATAGGTTGGAAAATATTGATGTTCAAAAGAGGGCAGCACAGTGATGAAGCATTAGAGTAGCTGCCTTACAGCACCAGAGATCTGGGTTCGATCCTGACTACGAGAGCTGTTTGTACGGAATTTATATGTTCTCCTTGTTGGCTTCTGTAAAATTGTCCTTAGTGTGTGTAGGATAGAACTAATGTTGTGATCATTGGTCAGCACAGACTCGGTGGGCCGAAGGGCCTGTTTCCATGCTGTATCTCTAAACTAAAAATAACCTAGGTATCCTTGTTCATAAGTCACTGCATGTTAGCGTGTTATGGCCGTGAACATTTAGGAATGCAAATTGTATGCTGACTATTATGAGAGGAAATGAATATAAATTATGGATGTCGTATAATATTTAACTTATGTCATCATGAGACCACACCTGAAATATTGTGTATAATGTTGGTCTTGTGACCTAAAAAAGATTATACTAGAAAGAGAGTGCAGCAAAAATGCAGCAGGTTGTTTCCTAGGATAGTGGACTGGCCATATAAAGAGAGATGGATGTAAATGTAGAAAACTGTCATTACGTTCATTCAAAGCAGAGAACCGTAGAGGTCAATGGTAACAGAATCAGGGGATAAAGAGACAGGCAGGAATATGGGGCTGAGATAAATGATCAGCCAAGATCTTGATGAATGACAGAGCAAGCTTAAAGGGCCTTTTCTTGCTCTCAATCATTATGTTCTTATATAGGCAATGCAGAAATAATGCAACAGCTATGATTAAAGTCATAGTGTAAGTGATAGGAGTAGCATTAGGCTATTCGGCCCATCATTTCTACTCCACCATTCAATCATGGCTAATCCTATTATATTGAATGGTGGAGCAAACATGTGGGGTTACATGTTCCATTACTGCTTCCATTTCTTATCTTTCTCTGTTCTTATGTTAAGATGTTATTTCACTGATGAAATCCAACGTTACATCTATATTCAGGTAATGCAGTAGAATACTGTTAACACATCCTGTCAATATAATTACAAACAATTTATAGTCAAGCCAGGTTTATTGTCATATGCACAAGCATGATGAGGTACAGGTACAATGAAAATCTTGCTTACAGCAGCTTCACAGGGACACACTCATACAACACACAAAACAGTTAAATCATACTAGATTGTGATACTAGATTTCATACTAGACTTCAATGCCAGCGTGTGGAGATGGGGACTCCACCAGAGCTCAGCCTATGAATGCGGAGCAGAACAACAGACAGACAACCATGTCATCTCTGGGTGCCCGCTCTACCACCCACCAAATGGAACTCAGGGTCTGGCAGACATTGAAGCAGGACAACAACCTAGCTGCTCAACACCCATAGTTTGAGATCTAACTCTACCTTTGGTTTATGTTTCATTTGTAAGAAGAAGATATTGTGAAAAGAGAAAGTGTGCAAAAACAAGACATTAGTGCGTAATGCAATTATAAAACACGTCTATAGTAGAGTCTTACAGTTAGATAGCTTGGAAGTAGCCCCTTTGGTCCAAATTGTCCAAACTATTTGGCATTCTGCAGTAGGCCCAGTTTCTTGCATTTGTCCCACATCCCTCTAAATCCTTCCTAACCATATATCTGTCCAAAGGGCAGTGCAAAAGATGGTCTATAATGTTCCATTGTTCAGGTAGGATTAGGGTTGTGCAATATGCTTCATGAACCTGATAGTTGTTTGAAGAAAGGTCTCGACCAAAGATCCTAGAGGAGCAAGATAGACCACTCCTCAAAAAACGCGTAGTATCACGTGTGTGATCGTCAACGCCATTTTTCGAGGCGTTTATTGGGCTTCCCCCACACTGTCATGGCGTCCTTATCTAAATTTCATCTCACTGCTCTGCTATCAAGTATTCTAATCGTAAATCTAAACGACCCGACCTGTCATTCTTTAGGTTCCCCAATAAAAAAGAAAAGGTGAGAAAATATTTTTATTATTTTCAGTCGATATTCTGTCGTGAAAATGTTATTTTCTGTTCTCCCATCAACGGCCATTGGGAAACTGGGTTTGTCGGTACATTACAAAGTTATTAGACTTATTTTTAATAGTTCTTTACTTACCATAATAATAAAGACAATTTTAACACTTCTGTACATTTTTGGTTTTGATCTTGTATGGGATTGGTCTCCACAATATGGCCCGCGGACACATCAGGTCCAGTGACCAGGAGATTTTTCGAGCTCAGATTCAAGTACGAGAATGGGCGGCTGTTACCCATTATATTCCTCGAATTGTCAAGACATCACAAGCAAAGATCACAAGCCCGCCGTGAAGAAGGGTGCAATCAAATATTATATAACTCTGCTCTATCATCTTTGGGTGCAATGGTGGGTTGGGGGGTTCGGTGGCAGCGGCCGCAATCAAAGATACTAGTGGAGCTCTGCTCTATAATCTTTGGTCGGAATGGGACGGCTGCGCGTTATAATGTGCTATCGTTCCACTCTCCCTGTCCCCCTTCTCCCTGTCCCCCCCTTTCCCCTTCTCCCTCCCCCTTCTCCCTCTCCCCCTCCCCCTCTCCCTCTCCCCCCTTCTCCCTCTCTTCTCTCGATCTCTCTCTCCCCTCCTCTCGATCTCTCGCTCCCCTCTCTTCTCTCGATCTCTCTCTCTCTCTCTCTCTCTCTCCCCCTCTCTTCGCGATCTCCCTCCCTTCCCTCTCTCCCTCCCTTCCAACTCTCCCTCCCTTACCTCTTCGTGAGAGTTGGCAGCTCTGCTATGCCTTGGGTCCAAAAGAGGATAGAAAGAAAATACTTAATGATCTTTGTAAGAAGATTTTAATAAGCTCTTCTACATTTAAGGTAAATTGACATATTAGAGGCAAATGCATTTCATAAAAATGGGAGAGGCTTAAATGCATTGTAAAATCATAAATCCATGTTGACTTGGACTAATCCTTTTACTGCAATCCAAATGCCCCATTATTACATCTTTAATAATTGACTCCATCATCTTTCACACCACCAAAGTCAGGCTAACTGGTCTGTAATTCCCCGTTTTCTCTCTCGCTCCTTTCTTGAAAAGTGGGATAGCATTAGCTATCCTCCAATCCACCGGAACTGATCGTAAATCTATTGATCGTTGGAAAATAATAGAAACATAGAAACATAGAAAATAGGTGCAGGAGTAGGCCATTCAGCCCTTCGAGCCTGCACCGCCATTCAATATGATCATGGCTGATCATCCAACTCAGTATCCCGTACCTGCCTTCTCTCCATACCCTCTGATCCCCTTAGCCACAAGGGCCAAATCTAACTCCCTCTTAAATATAGCCAATGAACTGGCCTCGACTACCCTCTGCGGCAGAGAGTTCCAGAGATTCACCACTCTGTGTGTGAAAAAGGTTCTTCTCATCTCGGTTTTAAAGGTTTTCCCCCTTATCCTTAAGCTGTGACCCCTTGTCCTGGACTTCCCTAACATCGGGAGCAATCTTCCTGCATCTAGCCTGTCCAACCCCTTAAGAATTTTGTAAGTTTCTATAAGATCCCCTCTCAATCTCCTAAATTCTAGAGAGTATAAACCAAGTCTATCCAGTCTTTCTTCATAAGACAGTCCTGACATCCCAGGAATCAGTCTGGTGAACCTTCTCTGCACTCTCTCTATGGCAATAATGTCCTTCCTCAGATTTGGAGACCAAAACTGTACGCAATACTCCAGGTGTGGTCTCACCAAGACCCTGTACAACTGCAGTAGAACCTCCCTGCTCCTATGCTCAAATCCTTTTGCTATGAAAGCTAACATACCATTCGCTTTCTTCACTGCCTGCTGCACCTGCATGCCTACTTTCAATGACTGGTGTACCATGACACCCAGGTCTCGCTGCATCTCCCCTTTTCCTAGTCGGCCGCCATTTAGATAATAGTCTGCTTTCCTGTTTTTGCCACCAAAATGGATAACCTCACATTTATCCACATTATACTGCATCTGCCAAACATTTGCCCACTCACCCAGCCTATCCAAGTCACCTTGCAGTCTCCTAGCATCCTCCTCACAGCTAACACTGCCCCCCAGCTTAGTGTCATCCGCAAACTTGGAGATATTGCCTTCAATCCCCTCATCCAGATCATTAATATAAATTGTAAATAGCTGGGGTCCCAGCACTGAGCCTTGCGGTACCCCACTAGTCACTGCCTGCCTAATGAAGAACTCAACCATATTATGGTCACTCTTGCCCAAGGGGGCACGTACAACAAGATTGCTAACTAACCCTTCCTCATTACTCAATACCCAGTCTAAAATAGCCTGCTCTCTCGTTGGTTCCTCTATATGTTAATCATATGTATAAATATATATGTATGTGTATATATGCATGTATGTGTATATATGCATGTATATGTATATGTGTGTATATATGTATGTATATATATGTTTATATGTGTGTATGTATGCATATAAATGTATCCATATGTATGCGTGTATTTGTATGTGTGCATATGTATGTGTATACGTATGTATGTATGTGTATATATGTATGTGTGTATATATGTATGTGTATATATATGTGTGTATAAATATATATATATGCATATATATATTATTACTATATAATTATATATATAATTGCCTTTATGGTTTATGTATATCATCTTACAAGACAAATAAATTAATAGTGATTATTTAAATCAAAGTTGCTTCTGATCCATGAGAATAAACTTAATTATCTCTAACTTGCCTCTCACACACAGACACACATTCATATAAATATATAAAATATGTATACGTTAAATTTAATTTTGTGCAGTGTGTGTTAAAGCAATACAATGCAAGGGAAACTACGCAAAGGATGGGGCTGTTCCCGCTACAAGATACTCGAGAATCTTTGCTTTGGATCAAAGATTATAGCGGAGCTCTATAATCTTTGCTTTGGATCACAGCGGGTGGCATACCGGAAGTCACGTGTCGCATTAAAAAATGGCGGCCGTAACGTTCCGTCACGTACTACACGCCAGTCCATTGGATTTCGGAGGAGTGGTCTATCTTGCTCCTCTAGGATCTTTGGTCTCGACCTGAAACATCACCCATTCCTTCTTTCCAGAGATGCTACCTGTCCTGTTAAGTTACTCCAGCCTTTAGTGTCTATCTGGTTTAAACCAGCATCTGCAGTTCCTTCCTTCACAGTTGTTTGAAAGTAGTTTTTTTTTAAATGTGGCGGTTTGGGGCTTCAGGCTTCTGTGCCTCCTGCCTAACGGTAGCAGCATGGAGAGGTCATGGCTGGGATGGTGGGGTTGCATGATGACAAATTCCACTATCTTTAGGCAGTTCCAATACATGTAAATGTTGTTGATGGTGGGGAGGGCTGTGCTGGTGAGTCCACTTCTCACTGCAGTCTCTTGCATTCCTGTGAACTGGAATTGATGTACCAGCCCGTGATGCAATCAGTCAGGATGTCAGGGGTTATGGGGAGAAGACAGGAGAATGGGGTTGAGGGGAAAAAAGATCAGCCATGATTAAATGGCAGAGTAGACTTAATGGGCCAAATGGGCCTATCACTTGTGAACATGAATCTCCACAGTGTATCTGGAATAGTTAGAATATTCAGTGATGTGCTGAATCTTTTTTAACTTGTAAGAAACTAGAGGCAGTGGCACACCGTCTTTGTGATTACATCTATGTGCTGAGACCAAGACAAGTCATCTGAGATGTTGATGTCCAGAAGTTGGAAGCTGCTAACTCTCTACACCACTGTCCTTCCAATAAAAAACTGGCACGTGGTCTCCACATTTCCCTTTTCTAAGGTCAATATTCAGTTCATAGTTTTGTTGACTTTGGGCAAGTGGTTAATGCTTGCTCCTGCACACTGACTCGACACTACCTGTGATTTGCCCAATGACAGTCGTGTGCTCAGCAAATTTGTAGATGGCATTGGAGTTGTGCGAGAGAATAGTTCAGGGGACAAGGCGCACAGCATTCTGGGACACCTTGTTTATTGTCATATTTGCTTCTAAAGATTTATCCCAGATTTTCCTACTATTGCAAGTAGCAATTGTGACCAAATGAGGACAATTAATTTAGTTTTAGCTTATTTTAGTTTAGAGATACAACGCGGAAACAGGCTCTTCGGCCCACTAAGTCTGCACCGTCCTGCGATCCCCGTACAATAACACTATCCTGCACACTGGGGACATTTTATTATCTTACCAAAGCCAATTAACCTACAAGCCTGTGCATATTTGGAGCGTGGGAGGAAACAAGAGAATTGAATTGAATTGTGGGAGGAAACCCAGAGAAAATCCACACATTCTCGGGAAGAACGTACAAACTCCGTACAGACAGCACACACAGTCAGGATCGAACCAGGTCTCTGGCACTGTAAGACAGCTCTACTTCTGCACCACTGTGCTGCCCCTAATATTTAAAAGTTAAATGTTATTTTAAACTTCAAAAATTCTGCAAGCGATGTTAATTTGTGGAAAAAACTGCAATTTTGTTAGAATTAATTACTATTCTTTCACAGGAAAATGGGAGCCATGGGCACATAATTTTCAGATTAATATTTCTTACATACTTATTATGATGCCGTAGGATGGAACTGCAGATGCTGGTTTAAACCGAAGATAGACACAAAATGATGGAGTAACTCAGTCTGAAGAAGGGTCTTGACCCGAAACATCACTCATTCCTTCCCTCCAGAGATGCTGCCTGACCCGCTGAGATACTCCAGCATTTTGTGTCTATCTTATAATGATGCTTTCAGACACTGCGGTGACTAATATACTGGCATTGTGAGCATTATGTTGTGAATGTGACATATTTAGGGACTCTCCTTATAAGTTTAAAATTATCTCAAATCTGACTGTATTACTCTGAAAGTAATACTCTCTGATTCCATAAATCCCAAATAGATAGAAATTCTCAGCAGATAAGGCAGCACGTTCATTGAGATCAAACAGATGATGGCCGGTGTCAGCACCGTAAAGTTGAGTTACCTCACTGCACCGATCAGCCACATCTGCAAAGTATTTCCAACATTTTCTGAGTGTGAGAGACTAAAGTATGATCCTGACACAAAACGTTGATCAATTCCTTCCACAGATGCTGCCTGACCCACTGGGATACTCTGCCACTTTGTGTTTTGCTCAAGTTTCCAGCATATGCAGTTCCTTGTGTCTCCAATATTTTATGCCTGTGTTTCTTGAACATGTAGAATCTAAATTTGTGTATTTAGTTCAGAACTGTTTTGCTCATTTTGCAATTAATATTTATTTTGCTGAAATCTCTTAAGAATGCAATTGTCTATTCCAGAGCACGTGCAGCCTGAATATAAATGTGTTTACATTCATAAAGCTCAGTTAAAAGCATAATTAATTGTAACTACAATTAAATAATATATTTATCATGCTCATAAGTGATAGGAGCAGACTTAGGCCATTCAGCCCATCAAATCTCAACTCCGCCATTCAATCATAGCTGATCTATCTCTCCCTCCCAACTCCATTCTCCTGCCTTTTCCCCATATCCTCTGACACCCGTACCAATCAAGAATCTATCTATCTCTGCCTTACAAAATATCAATTGACTTGGCCTCCACAACATTGAATGGTATTGAATTCCACAGATTCACCTCCCTCTGACTAAAGAAATTCCTCCCCATCTTCTTCCTAAAGGAACGTACTTTAATTCTGAGGCTATGACCTCTGGTACTAGACTCTCCCATCCTCTCCACATCCACTATATCCAGCTCCAGCAGCTTTCTACTGTATATCTCTCTAGACTACCATTCCCCAAGCAAAATGTTCCAGATTAAATAGTAATTGTAAAATTGAATTATTTCATAAAATACTCCTATAAATGACACAGTATTATATTAACATCTCACTAAATCTAATAACAAATTGTTTAATGAAGTCTTCTTAAACACTTTGCTCAGACAAAACAAGGATAAATTAAAACATAATCGGGATTTAGGTAATCATCATTGTTATCATGAAAATGTAAATTGGATTTATGTAAAGTAAATAAAGAATGATTATATGTACTCATTCTTATTATTGCACAAATTAAATATGATATATTTTTATATTACTGCATAGGAATCAGTGAAGAGCTCATGGAACATTAATGGCTGAGCTTTAATTAAATTAAATTCACAGATATGAATTGCATTCCTTGAGAACAACTTGGTAAGTGGGTATGGAGTGCATATTCAGCAGGGCAACTGCTACTGAAAGCCCACAAATACTGTTTGTTAAAGTGGTGAATAGCAGATTGCAGATAGCAAGCAGATGCAAGCAGCAAGAACCCCAGATTCTTGAATAGAGCAGCAGAAAAAAATAGACGACTACTTTCCATGTAATAAACATCAGATAAAATTAATTGTCTCGGTATGGGAAGGTAGCAGATGATGTTACTGTTATTAATAATAGACACAAAATGCTTGAGTAACTCATCGGGACAGGTAACATCTCTGGAGAGAAGGAGTGGGTGACGGTTTGAGTCGAGACCCTTCTTCAGACTGAGAGAGGAGGAGAACTTCTTCAAAGTAAGCAGACCTTAAGGAGATTTTGCAGTGGAGCAGACAAAATGTGTAGGAGGGAACTGCAGATGCTGGTTTCCACTGAAGATAGACACAAAATGCTGGAGTAACTCAGCGGGACAGGGAGCATCTCTGGAGAGAAGGAATGGGTGATGTTTTGGGTCGAGACCCTTCTTCAGACAGAGAGGAGGAGGCATACCTTGAGGAGATTTTGCAGTGGAGCAGATGAAATGTGCAGGATGGAACTGCAGATGCTGGTTTACACTGAAGATAAACACCAGCATTTTGCTCCATTGTGAAGTCGCTGCAAGGTGTGGCTACTGTTATAGAAACATAGAAACATAGAAATTAGGTGAAGGAGTAGGCCATTCGGCCCTTCGAGCCTGCACCGCCATTCAATATGATCATGGCTGATCATCCACCTCAGTATCCCATACCTGCCTTCTCTCTGTGTTATTAATCCCTGGCTCTGTGTAATGGGGGAAGGAAAAATGTTGACCTCACTGCTATTGTCAACTTTATACTTTTCCTTTATTTTCTGCACATTAGTGTCAAACCTATCAAGTCAAGTGTCAGTTAAAGGCTGCATGCAGTACTTCCCAGTTCTCACACCAGTCTCACGGTCTCCGATTACATTCTATCTTTGTCCCGCCCCCTCCCCTGACATCAGTCTGAAGAAGGGTCTCATCCCGAAACATCACCCATTCATTCTCTCCAGAGATGCTGCCTGTCCTGCTGAGTTACTCCAGCATTTTGTGTCTAGCATGGAGTACTCCTTGCATTTCCTGCTCGCTATTCTCACACTTAGTTTAGTTTAGTTCTTTGGATGTCATTGTTTGCACAGTTCCTAGTTCCTCTTAAACTCAGTACAACATCTTCCTTGCAATATTCATGCAATGAATATGGGCAGATTGTAGTACAGGAAGTGAGGGGGAACAAGATGAAGCGCTATCTTTATACAATGAGACTAAGCAGAGCTGGAGGAATGAAGAAGGGTCTCGACCCGAAACGTCACCCGTTCCTTTTCGCCAGATATACCATCTGACACGCTGAGTTGCTCCAGCTTATTGTATCTGTCTTTGAGATTAAGCAGCAGATAGGTAAAAACACTAAAACTCCACCTGTAAAAGGAAGTTTTCTGTGTCAATAACTTAAAGAACTATTCTCACTTGTCAGAGAGTAAATATAGGTCCGTTAGCAAGTTTTGTGCCGTAACAGCACATATCCGACAACAAATATCTAACTGCAACAAATGTCTGTCACCCTGGCAATAGTATCGTTGATATAATGGACCCTACAAATTGAGAGTTCAATCAAAATTGGACAGGCTGGAAGATAAAATGTACTAGGACTTCAGTCAAATTACTGCTATCCAATAGATCACTGAGTCTTTGATCCACAAGATGATAATACGGGCATTCATGGAAAGGCAATAGAACATTTTAACACCTCTTTCAGATAACAATATACATCATCACAGTCTTTAAATAGGCAGAAAAAGCTGGCATTACTACTGCAATTTGTGTCTATGTTCGGTTTAAACCAGCATCTGTGCTAACCTTTATTTTTTCATGAAGTCCATGAGACCAGAGTAACACTGATCAAACACTGAGCAGCTGCTGTTAAAATCTAGTTCCCTCAGGTCCTATTTCTCTTATTATTTCTGTTATTATTTATCCTAATTTCATGAGACATCTCTAAAGATTTTCATCTGCATTCCTCACAAGCAGGGGAAAACAGATTGCCTGGGGAACTCAGCAGATCAGGCAGCACCTGTGGAGGCAGAGGGATAATCAATGTGTTCGGCCCCAGATCCTGCATCCGGACTGAGTGTGTTGGGGAGATGACAAATATGAAATGCTGAGGGGGGCAATGGGCAGATAGAGTAGATGGCGGGAGCAGAGGAGCGAGGTATGGACACAGGCTGAAAGCTGAGAAGTGGAGACAGCAAAGGACTGCAGATTCTGAAATTTGAAGAAGAAGGACGATGATAAGGGAACCAGAGAAGATTAAACACATGGATGTTGCCAGCTCTTGAGGGTCTCAGCTGTAGGGAGAGATTGGTCACGCTAGGACGTTATTGCTTGAAGCGCAGGAGGCTAAGGGGTGATCTTATAAAGGTGTATAAAATCATGAGGGGAATAGATAGAGTGAACCAGATTTAATGGGAAAGGTTTAATTGGAAACTGAGGGGCAACTTTTTCACACAGAGGGTGGCAGGGATATGGAATTAATTCCCTGGGGAGGCAGTTGAGGCAGATACTGTAACAGCCACTAAAAAGACACTTGGACATGTACATACATGGATAAAAATGGTTAAGAGGGATATAGGTCAAGTGCAGATGGGACTAGCTTAGATGGAGCATATTGGACGGCATGGATGAGTTGCGTTGAAGAGTCTGTTTCCATGCTGTATGTCTCTATGGTTCTATGATTCTCTCTAAGTGGAAGATGGATAGGAGATCATAGACTTTCGTAAGAACAGTGCAGCCCTCAAACCCCTATTCATCAATGGGGACTGTGTGGAAAGGGTCTCAGACTTCAGATTCCTGGGCACACAAATTACGGAGGATCTCTCCTGGACTACAAACACCACCACAGCAGTCAAGAAGGCCCAGCAGCGACTCTACTTTCTGAGGATCCTCAGGAAAAACAAACTGGAGGAGAAGCTGCTGGTGTCCTTCTACCGCTGCTCCATCGAGAGTGTGCTGGCGTACTGTATAACCACATGGTATGCCAGCTGCTCTGCAGCGGACAGGAGAGCCCTTCAAAGGGTCATCAACACCGCACAAAAAATCACTGGCTGCCCACTGCCCTCCCTGAAGGACATCTTCAGCTCTCGCTGCCTTGGCAGGGCAGCCAACATCCTAAAGGACACTTCCCACCCTGGACACAACCTGTTCCACCTGCTGCCCTCTGGCAGACGGTACAGGTCTTTCAAAACTCACACAAACAGACTCAGAGACAGCTTCTACCCCATAGCCATACGTGAACTTAACAATGCAAAATAAGAAATAACACTCACATTCAACTGAATGGCTCTACCTCAGCTGCTATTGTTATTTATCTGTAATTTTTTTATTTTTTTATTATATGTATGTATTTTTACCTTATCTTATATATTTAAACTGCTCTTGTGAATCGCACCGTGGGATTGACTTTTTAATTTTGTTGTACCATGTGCAATGACAATAAAGAGATTCATTCATTTATTCATTCATAGTGTGCAGCTGATGGGCAGGGGGACAGGGGTAGGGAAGAGAAAGCACTTGATAATGGGGGCATATTCAGAATCACAATGAATGGCGGTGCTAGCTCGAAGGGCCGAATGACCTCCTCCTGCACCTATTTTATATGTTGGGAATACAGGCAGTGAGAAAACCTAGGTGGATCAGAAGGAGAGAAAGGAATGCCAGGGATGTGGTTGCCTGAAATCGGAAAATCCAGTGTTCATAGAATTGGATTATAAACGACCCAAGCAGAATATGAGATAGTGTTCGTCTAGTTTGTGCTTGACCACACTCTGGCAGTGGAGAAGACCAGGGAGAGATACATGGTTGTGGGAACGGGAAGAGGAGGTGACACAACATGCAACTGGGAGCTCAGGATGACCAATGGCCAATATAATAGACAAGATTACAGGAGGTGCACGTCGATCTCTACTTAACCTGGAAGGGCTGTTTAGGTCCATAATGATGGTGAGACAGGAGGTGTAAGAACACTTCCTAGAGTTGCAGGAGAAAGTGCAGGGGGATAGGGAGAGTGAGTGGAAAGAGACTGGTGAATCAGGTAGTCACAGAGAGAGTGGTCCCTGCGGAAAACAGGGGGGGTGGCAGGGAAGGTATAGTGGGATTGCAGAGCAGCTGGTGAGAAGATAAAGGATGCAAAGGCTGGTAGGGATGAAAGATATGGACCAAGGGAACTCTAGTCCTGTTCTGCCTGGGGGGAGGTGAAGTGAAAGCAGAAGAGCAGGAAATTAAGTAGGTGGGGTACCATCGACCATAGCAGATGGGAAGCCACCCTTCCTACAATATAATACGATACAATAGACCTAGTAGGGAGGTGGAATAGGAAAGAGGGCATTGAAAATAGTTATGAGTGACCCCAGCAAGTTTATAAATGATTGATAAATTGATGCAAGCCAATAACAAACCTTGGACTTATTTGTAGGCATGCTGTGTCCCTATAATAATTGGAAACCCTTTGATGGTCATTGCCATGAATATTGATGTTGTTTTGTGTATGAATATAATTTAGTTGAGGTGGAAGGATTAGGCAGGTGATGGATATCATTTTTAAAGTCCAGTTTGAGTTCCAGAAACACTGCACTGCCAAAAGTAGTTATTGCCAGAAATCTTTCAGAACTCAAGGCATCATACCATCAGAATCAATTATTATGAGATGTATATTTTATTTAAATTCCTACCAAGGTTATTTTCAAATTAAGACAATCCAATTCAGAGAAGATCAAGGGAGGTTTGAACTATTCAGTCTGTCACCATCCTCATGTGATTTGCTGTTATGCTTTGACAGTGCACCAGCATGAGGGATCTAATCACCAATGCTACATGAGCCTCATGAGAATTAATCAGGCAATGGGTTCATGTGCTCCAGCCTCATGTGCCCAGCCAACCATTAAGTCCTTACCATTTCTGTCAATGCTGAATCACTACGTTAAATGTGGAAGCAGGGAATCAAATGATTGGGAAGGTGCAGGAAGGAACTGCAAATGCTGGTTTACACTGAAGATAGACACAAAATGCTGGAGTAACTCAGTGGGTTAGACAGCTTCTGGAGAGAAGAAATGGGAGATGGATCTTGACCCGAAATGTCACCCATTCCATCTCCCCAGAGATGCTGCCTGTCCCACTGAATTACTCCAACATTTTGTGTCTATCTTGAGTGGGAAAAGGGTTACTCAGAAGTCAAGATGTCGTGACATGAAAGAAAGACCATCCAGCACTGTCATTACCACCAACCACAGCACATCCAAAACCAATTATAAACAAATACTGTAGTCCTTGCTTTCCCTCTATCTCCATCCCCTCCCCCTTCCCAGTTCTCCGACCGGTCTTAATATCTCTGACTACAGTTTATCACTGTACCGCCCACTCCCCTGAAATCAGACTGAAGAAGGGTATTGACCTGAAACATCACCCATTTCTTCTCTACAGAGATACTGCCTGTCCTGCTGAGTTAATCCAGCATTTTGTGTCTATCTTCGATTTAAACCAGCATCTGCAATTATTTCCTACGAAATACGATCCTTGGCTTATAGTTAAATTTATCATAAACCAAAACTACCGGAGCTGAAATGGTTAGATTGAATTACATATTAAATCAGAACACCTATGACAGCAATTGCACAATATGGTGTACATCAAATGGTTATAATGAAAATTTAGGGAGGAAATGTTGTTCAGATTACATATTCCCTGTATCTTCCTTCCTTAGACTTCATTTATATCTGATTCAACATTTCATGGACAGGGAAAAGAAGACAAGGTTGTTGCTGATACAGCACAATAAATACTTCAAAAGTCTGCATTTGTACCATGTAACAATGAGAGATACTATTTCAATAAATAATGAACTCACATCTGTACCAATCGCTAATAATGTTGTCATAATTATCAAAATATATATTTCAATATTTAACTTATTACAGTGCTCTGCAGCAGTAATTCTATCTTTGCTGCCACAACTAGACCGTTGCCACTAGTGTAATACTCATACTAGCTTAGAATGCAGAATATTAAAATCATTCTATTCCAGGCTGCAATAACTGTGGAGTCAATGTTATTGTGGGGCATGTGCAAGGAAACACCTTACAAATTCTCTTGGTGCCCAATTCAATAAAACTGAGAATATCAATTGGGTACCTTTATATTTTCTGCTTAAATTAATAAGATTAAACGCGAACTTACCAGTTTGAAGTTTGATCTTTATATTATGAGGAGTTACGTTGGTGATTACGTGAAGAAGTCCCGCCTGTGCGCATGTGCGTCAATCTTCATAGCAGCGGTATGAAATCACAGATAACAAAATATGTGAAGTAACATAGTAACATAGTAAGATCAGCAACATGAGAACTACCATATGACCTTTATGCGAGAGAGGGTTGGGCGTGGTGGGCACGTAATCACCAACGTAACTCCTCATAAAATATCTGTGCCTCTCATAATTTTGTATACTTCTATCAGGTCTCTCCTCAGCATCTGACATGTATCTTGTGACATGTGGGGAATCTGCATTTTGAGGGCATGAACATTGAATTCTTCCAATTTTGTTAGCCCTCCCCTTCCTATCTCTCCCTCAGCCTCGGGCTCCTCCTCCTCCTTTTTCCTTTCTTCTCACCTTTTTGTGTCTATCTTTGGTTTAAACCAGTATCTGCTGTTCCTCTGCAAGGTTTAGAGGGACAGGTGGGACTAGTGCAGACGGGGCATCTTGATCGCCATGGGCAAGTTGAGCTATCTCCCCGCATCACAACTCGATAACAATAGTTATCATACATTTTATCCCAATGCTAAACAATCAAGTGTTGCAAGCAATAATAGGTTATATGTTTCATATAGCAGATTATTAACGGTGGAAAATAGTTGATGTTTATTGTGAACGATGTTGAGTGATTGCTGTGCAAATTCAACATGGCATTTTATTTGTTTAATTGGCATGAGATTCTACAGCAATGAGTGAACAGTTGAGATTCTCAATCAATTCACTGACTCCAAAGTCAACTTCCAGAACAGCCTTTCAACCCTTCAAGATCTTTGAACATAGACCTACTTAATTATTTTCAATGACCAGCAGTTCAATTTTGTTTGTTGTATTTCTGTTCTTAATTATATGTTTTCAATTGCTTCAAGCTTTATAGGAAAGCTTAAGTACATGAGGTGGAAAGAAATAGAAAGATAGCTAGATAGGATTAAATAATGTAGGATTGGAAAATATGTATACGGAGCATAATCCCTGGCACACAGGAAAAAAATATAGAAGATAGACACAAAAAGCTGAAGTAACTCAGCGGGTTAGACAGCATCTCTGGAGAAAAGGAAAAGATGAGTTTCAGGTCAAAAATCTTCTTCAGACAGAGAATCAGAGGAAAGAGAAATGAGAGATATAGACAGTGATATAGAACAAATGAATGAAAGATTCAATAATATAACAATGATAAAGGAAACAGGCTGTTGTTAGCTGTGGCCTAGGTGAAAACGAGTTACAGACAATGAAACTCAACAAGACCACTTTGAAACTAGTAAAACGACGAGTGGGGGAGGGACGGAGAGAGGGGTTGGTTGAGTCAATATCACTGATGCAGGAAGAGAAATTAAATTAGCTTGTTTCCTTTTTTCCCTTTTTTTCTCTCCAGAAGTGGAATGCATGCACAGCTTGGCCTGCTCAAACTGATCCTTTCACTCATTGATTATACAACATTGTTTACAGCTTTTCTCCATGGTTACCCAGGTTTTTCCTTTCTGAGGCAACACCTCCTCCCGCACCCTCCCTGCAGTTTAACAAACGTCTATTCTCTCTTCCTGGTTCGGACCAAACATCTTCAACTAAAAACGTTTCAACACACGCAAATGTGACCCGACCTGCTGAGCATTTCCAGCATTTGTTGTGTTCATTTTAGAATTTTTTAAATGTAATGAACATCTGAAAATTTGAAGAGTTTCAAAATTTAGATGCGAGCTGCATAGTTTAGATTTGAGCTGCATAGTTTAGATTTGTTTAGTTTAGTTTAGTTTAGAAATACAGCGCGAAAACAGGTCCTTCGTCCCACCATGTCTACACTGACCAGCGACCCCCACATATTAGCACTATCCTACACACACTGGGGACAATTTTTACATTTACAAGCCAATTAACCTACAAATTTGTACATCTTTGGAGCGTGGGAGGAAACCGAAAATCTCGGTGAAAACCCACGCAGGTCATGGGGAGAATGTACAAACTCCATACAGACAGCACCTGTAGTCGGGATCGAACCCGGGTCTCCGGCGCTGCATTCGCTGTAAGGCAGCAACTGCACCGCTGCGCAACTGTGCCGCCCATTGTAAGCTGTGTTGTAAGAGAGATTAAGCATCAATTTCCACAACTTAATTATACGTGTGTTAGATAGATTAATATTGTTACAAAAATGTTACATATGTCCCGGAATTCATCTCATTCACTGGTGGCACTAAATGCATTGTATTGTATTGCGGCAGAAGAACATTGCGCTGTAACTCTAAAATTAAGTTCTATTAAAATACTTGACCTAAATTTACGATACAATACGATAGAACATTATTTATCCCAGGAGGTAAATTTGTCAAATTTCCAAGGTGGCCTTTTCCAAGGTGATTGCAAAGCACAACCAGTATTATTTTATTAACAACACCGTCCAATAATTAGTCAGCAGTGGGTTGACTATTATTCCTGCGACAGTTTGAGAACATTGAGCATTTGCTGTCATACCAGTACATAAGCCAAAGAAACTTCAGTATGGTTTCGAGACACAACTGGCTTTTTAAAAATGATGGGAGCCCATCATCCAACTGAAAATACATTAGGTCTTCTGTTCCTCCATCTGGCCTGGTCTTGGCTCCAGCCCAAATCCTAGCAACAGAACCATTTTAATAGCTCATATGAGTTTTAGTTCAATATTTATGATAATCTGCTGCCAAGAAATATCTTGTCATTCTGTTGAATGGATCAGGTTGCTTTGGGTAAACTGGCTCACATAAAAACTGAATGCAAAAGCTGCACATAGTGCTGCGCCTCTTCTTTAATGGCAATACATCTCCCAGATGAGGCCCACTTGTATCCATTTTACCATAAGTATCTGTGCAAACCATGGGCAGAGCTGATAGATTTTATGGTATACATAACATCCCAACAATTATGATATTAGAATAAAGAGTACTCAGAAGCAGCCATTCTTGCTGAGAGTAGGCAACTGGTCAGAACTGTAGGAGGCACAATGGCACAGCCAGTAGAGCTGCTATCCCTGAGCACCAGGAATCTAGGTTTGGTCCTGACCTTGCGTACTGCATATGTGAAGTTTGCACCAGTTTTCTCCAATATTTTAAAGACATGTAGTTTGGTAGGTACAGTGCATTCAGAAAGACAATAGACAATAGACAATAGATGCAGGAGTAGGCCATTTGGTCCTTCGAGCCAGCACCGCCATTCAACGTGATCATGGCTGATCATTCCCAATCAGTACCCCGTTCCTGCCTTCTCCCCATATCTCCTGACTCCGCTATTTTTAAGAGCCGTCTAGCTCTCTCTTGAAAGCGTCCAGAGAACCTGCCTCCACCACCCTCTGAGGCAAAGAATTCCACAGACACCACTCTCTGTGAGAAAAAGTGTTTCCTCGTCTCCATTCTAAATGGCTTACTCCTTATTCTTAAACTGTGGCCCCTGGTTCTGGACTCCCCCAACATCGGGAACATGTTTCCTGCTTCTAGCATGTCCAAGCCCTTAACAATCTTATATGTTTCAATGAGATCCCCTCTCATTCTTCTAAACTCCAGAGTGTACAAGCCCAGCTGCTCCATTCTCTCAGCATATGACAGTCCCGCCATCCCGGGAATTAACCTTGTAAATCTACGCTGCATTCCCTTAATAGCAAGAATGTCCTTCCTCAAATTAGGGGACCAAACCTACACACAATACTCCAGGTGTGGTCTCACTAGGGCTCTGTACAACTGCAGAAGGGCCTCTTTGCTCCTATATTCGATGAGAGGCAAGAAGCAAACATTTTCGTCCCACATTTTCCACAAAAAATAGTTTAGGTTTAGATTTGGACACAAAGTGCTGGAGTAATTCAGCGGGTCAGGCAGCATCTCTGGAGAACATGGATAGGTGACATTCTGTAACAGGGACCCGACCCAAAACATCACCTATCTATATTCTCCAGAGATGCTGCCTGACCCACTGAATTACTCCAACATGTTGTGTCCTTTAGTGTAAATCATCTGCAGTTCCTTACTTCTACATTTAAGGCATATAATAGATTTATTATTGTCCCATGTACTAAATTACAATGAAAAGGTTTTATTTGCCTGGTACCCAATCAGGAGAGATACCGGAAGACTGGAGGGTGGCAAATGTCTTGCCTCTTTTCTAGAAGGGCTGCAGGGAAAATGTTGGGAACTATAGGCCGAACTTAACATCTGTAGTTGGTAAGTTACTGGAGAGTATTCTGAGGGATAGGTTATACAGGCATTTGGATGGGCAAGGGCTGATTAGGGATAGTCAGCATGGTTTTGTACGTGGGAGGTCGTGTCTCACAAATCTGAGTGATTTTTTTTGAAGACGTGACCAAAAATAGATGAGGGCAGAGCTGTATATGTTGTATACATGGACTTCAGTAAGACATTCAACAAGGTTCTGCATGGTAGGCTGCTCTGGAAGGTTAGATCGTATGGGATCCAAGGAGAGAGAGCTGAGTGGATAGCAAAATGGCTCTGTGGAAGGTAGCAGAGGGTGATGGTGGAAATTGCTTCTTGAACTGGAGGCCTGTGACTAGTGGTGTACCTCAGGGTTCGGTGTTGGGGCCGTTACTGCTTTTCATCTACAGTACATCAATGATTTGGATGAGAACATACAGGGCAAGTTTGGCAAGTTTGCTGATGATATAAAAGTTAGTGGCTTTGCAGATAGTGAAGATGATTATGAAAGATTGCAGCAGGATCTGGATCGATTGGCCAGGTGGGAGAAGGAATGATTGATGGAATGTAATACAGAATAGTGTGAGGTGATGCATTTTGGGATGTCGAACAAGGGCAGGGCCTACACAGTGAATGGTAGGCCTCTGGGTAGTGTTGTAGAGCAGAGGGATCTAGGAGTGCAGGTGCATGGTTCCTTGAAGGTCGAGTCGCAGGTAGATAAGGTGGTCAAAAAGGCTTTTGGCACTTTGGCTTTTATCAGTCAGAGTATTGAGTGTAGAAGTTGGGAGGTCATGTTGCAGTTATAAAAGACGTTGGTGAGATCGCATTTAGAATATTGTGTTCAGTTCTGGGCACCATGTTATAGGAAATATATTGTCAAGCTTGAAAGGGTTCAGAAAGGTTTTACAAGGATGTTGCCAGGACAAGAGGGCGTGAGCTATAGGGAGAGGATGAGTAGGCTGGGTCTCTATTCCACGGAGCGCAGGAGGATGAGGGGAGATCTTATAGAGGTATACAAAATCATGAGAGGAATAGATTGGGTAATTGCACAGTCTTTTGCCTAGAGTAGGGGAATCAAGTGACCAGAGGGCATAGGTTCAAGGTGAACAGGAAAAGACTTAATAGGAATCTGAGGGTTAACTTTTTCACACAAATGGTGGTGAGTGTATGGAACAGGCTGCCAGAGGAGGTAGTTGAGGCTGGGATTATCCCATCATTCAAGATACATGGATAGGACAGGTTTGGAGGGATATGGACCAAGCACTGGACTAGTGTAGCTGGAACATTGTTGGCCGGTGTGGGCGAGTTGGGCCAAAGGGCCTGTTTCCCACATTGTATCACTCTATGACTCTGGTATATAATTCTATACATGAATACAAACAAACGAAACACAAGAGCAATAGGTAGCGCAAAGAGAAAAATAGCAGAATGCAGAATATTGTTCTCAGCATTGTAGAGTGACAGTTCCAGAGAAAAAATCCTATGTCTGCACTGACATAGGTTGGAGAATCAGGACTGTACACTAGCGCATGGACGGACTGTTCAGAAGCCCAATAACAGAGGGCAAAAAGCTGTTCCTGCGCCTGGTGGTATGCACTTTCAAACTACTCTACCTTCCTCGTCCAAGAGTGGAGAAAAGAAGGAATGACAAGGATGGGATAAGTCCTTGATTATGTTGGCTGCCTTCACAAGGCAGTGTGCTGTGTAGATAGTTCAGTTTAGTTTTAGTTTATTGTCACATGTACCGAGGTACAGTGAAAAGATTTTGTTGCATGCTAACCAGTCAGCAGAAAGACAATATATAATTACCATCGAGCCATTCACAGTGTACAGCTACATGATTAGGGAATAATGTTTACTGTAATATAAAGCCATCAAATATAGTCCGAGGGTCACCAATAAGGTAGATAGTAGTTCAGGGCTGCTCTCTAGTTGCAGTGAAGTCAATGGTGGGGAATCTGGTGCGTGTGATGGACTGGGCTACATCTACAGTTCTCTGGAATTTCTTACAGTCTTGAGCAGAGCTGTTCCCAAACCAAGCTGTGATGTAACCCGATTGTGTGGTTCCTATGGTGCTTCTGTAGATATTTGCAAGTCATTGGAAACACTCCAAATTTCCACAGTCCCCGGAGGAAGTAGAGGCATTGATGTTTTTTTTATTTTGACTGTCACTTCAATGTGGTTAGTCCATGGGTGAATGTTGTAATATTTATACTTAGAAACTCTTTGAAGCTCTTAACTATTTTCACCGACACCATGGGGCATATACACCGCCACACTTATTGAAGTCAATAACCAGCTTTTTTGTCTTGCTGATATTAAGGGAGAGGTTGGTGTCCTGACACCATGTGACAAATCTCTCTAACTCTTTCCTGTACTCCCTCTCAACCCGGCTCAATGCAAGATGTGATCAGCATGTTAATCACAGAGAGAGAAACAGAGTGATATTTGGATCAAGAATCCTTCGCATGCAAGTTCTTTGCTCACTGATGCTCCTTGACTTAGCATTGACCAGAGTTTGATGCTGTTTCTCACCTAAAACTTTGAGGACTCGTAATTTCCTCTTAGGAAACACACATAAAGACCTGAAATCGTATTTAATCATATTAAGTCTATCCAATACTCCATGGTACAAAGTAATTAAGCTCCAATGCTGTCTGCACCAAAACTACACATTCTGTATATTCTAATCTGTATATTTTCACACTTTAATTACATCTTCAGTGTGCAGTTATCAATTAAGTTGTTTCAAATTAATGAAAAATAAAGAACATTGATCTTTGGGGTAGATACTTTTCTTTAAATTCTGTGACTATATATTCAAATCTGAATTAAAGCTGCATTTATACCGTATATATATATATATATACGGTATATATATACGGTATATCAAAAATAATCTATATGCAGCTTTAATTCAGATTTGAATATTGAATATCAAAATAAAATTATGTTTATATATATGTAATCAAAATACAATTTTATATATATATATAAAATTTTATTTTGATTTTATATATATACATAATTTGATTTTGATTATATATATGCAGTATATCAAAAATAATCTATATGCCGATTTGGTGCATCTCCAATCAATCACTTTCATGCCTTGGATCTTTCATGCCTGTCTTCGAGCTGAAAAAGGACAGAGACTGGGGAGGTGGCATGGGAGGGAGGGGAGAAGGCCACAGGGAACGGCGAGGAGTGGACCATCTGAACAAATGGAGCCAGATGGTCCAACCTGTTGCTCCAGCCGGCCCCCATCCCGTGATTGTCTGTGGTCATCCAGTCCACAGACTAATTTTTACAATGGGCTGTCAGCTTTCATTCTTCTATCAATTTTGTGAGGGATTATTTTTTCTATACAATATCACCTTCTTAGTGGAGGGAAGGATAGAGTCAATTTAATTCATGCAGGATTCACTTCCTTCACTGGTGTGACATTTTTTATTTTACTTAACAGAATTATTAACAGAAATCGTGACCCCATGACTTTTTCATCCGGTTTCTATTGTTAAATAAACATCAATTAGTGCTGCAATCCAATGTGTAAAATACAATTAGGGCAAATTGTGACAGGGCAAAGTTTTTATAGACATGTTTGAGTACATTAAGAGCCTGCCTTCAAACAAAGAGATTGATGTTAAGCAAAGAACTAGTAAAGCTCTTTTAAAGGCCACATATTATACAGCAATCAAACTAAAGCTTTGACCTGAAGTATAAATCCTTCTCAGAGTACAATAACTAATGTTAATACTTGCCATCATTAACCTGTCAAACTTTCAGTGAGTACAATCTGCAAATTATTTACTTGGGTATCAAACATTTTTAAATAATCCTTTTCTGTTTGAAATCATGTAAAAATAAAAGATTAACAAAGTTTTTTAAACAATTCATTACACTTTAAGATTGCTGAATGTCAGGACCACAGTGGAATAGAGATAAGATTAAATGTTTCTCAACTTCCTATTTCTTCAGAAGATAATTGTACTTGTATATTGTAACTCATCCCTTCCCACCCAGCCCACCCCCTCCCCAGGTACCTTCCCCAGCAACTGC
Source organism: Leucoraja erinaceus (assembly GCF_028641065.1). NCBI lineage: Eukaryota > Metazoa > Chordata > Chondrichthyes > Rajiformes > Rajidae > Leucoraja > Leucoraja erinaceus. The sequence continues at coordinate 10,372,096 of NC_073391.1, read as the reverse complement.
AGGAGATACAACACCTGTCCCTATACTGACTCTGTCCAGGGACCTCGACAGTCCTTTCAGGTTAGGCCAAGGTTCATTTCCACTTCCTCCAACCTCATCTACTGTATCCGTTGTTCAAAATGTGGAGACTTATACATTGGCGAGACCAAACGTAGACTGGGCGATCGTTTCACTCATTCACTCAGTCCCCCTCGACTTACCTAACCTCCCGGTTGCTAAACACATTCATTCCCCTTGCTATTCCCACACTGACATTTCTGTCCCAGGTTTCCTCCATTGTCAGAGTGAGACTAATCGCAATTGAACAGCATCTCATGCTTTGCTTGGGCAGCTTGCAGCCCAGTGGTAGGAAAATTGATTTCTCTAACTGTAAGTAACCCCTGCATTCCCTTTCTCTCCATTCGTCCCCCACCCAAGCCGCACCAGGTTCCCGTTCTCCCCTAGCAAACAGCTAACAATGGCTTGTTTCCTTTATCATCGTTACTTTTTTGCATATTTTTCATTCATTTGTTCAATATCTCTCTACATCACTGTCTATATCTCTTGTTTCCCATTCCCCTGACTCGAGTCTGAAGAGGGGTCTCGACTCGAAACGTCACCCATTCCTTCTCTCCAGAGATGTTGCCTGCCCTGCAGAGTTTCTCCAACATTTTGTGTCTATCTTTTGTACTTGTATAACTCATGTCACGACCCAAAGCTTATCATAACCAAGTGATTATAATCACTTTGGTAATGCAAGGAACATTGTATCGCACAGGGCAAGGTTGAACAACTAGTAATGATTTACCAATAGTGAAATAACTATTTCCTTATTCTTTAAAATTGTGCCACTGATTCTTTGAGATGCATTTAAAATGGGTGTAAAAGAAGCAATGATTGTCTCTTCTACCTACAGGTGTACATTTTGGCTAGAACTTAATTTTCAAAATTCTATGAATTGTGATACATGTGGCTTTAAACAATTGCAGGATGACCTCCTGTTGTTCACATCATTCATCTGAAACTGATCACAGGGATATGTATTGGGATCTGAGCACTTTGGATTAGTTAGGTGGCTGTACTTAGCTGCTACTCACGTTTTCATCCATATCAAACAAATTCAGACTTTTGCCTCGCTGAGAGAAAGAGGATACGAACTTTGATTAGCTTCTCTGGAGCTAATCACATGATGGGGCAAAATATTCCTGTGCTTTGTATTTAAGGCACACTAAATGTCTATATGAAAATGAACCTTGGCTCCATTCCCTTTTATTATCCTGGCAAGCTCAAACTTTGTCTAACCTGACCAGTGTTGGCGGGAATCCCTACTACTAAAGACAATAGATTTTGGTTTTGTCTCAATCAAAAAGAGAAAAGTAGCAAAAACAAAAAGTCAGATGATATCAGCACTCAAGATGGTTGTTGTTGTTTTTTATATATCCATCCGATGCCAATTTTGTCTGCTGTTGTCACAGACAGTGTGAAGTTTGCATGTTCTCACGGTGAATGCTTGGGTTTCTCCTGGGTTCAGCCTCTGTAAAATTGCCCCTAGTATGTAATTGAATAGTAGAATTCAGGCAAGAATTGATTAGGATGTGGGTGGAATAAATAGGTTTAGTGTTTTAGTTTTAGCTTTAGAGATACAGCACAGAAACAGGCCCTTCGGCCCACTGAGTCCGCACCGACTAGCGATCCCCACACATTAATGCTACCTTACACACACTAGGGACAATTTTATATTTATACATTTATATCAAGCCAATTAACCCACAAAAACCTGGACATCTTTGGATTGTGGGAGATCTTCAATCTCAGAGAAACCCCACGCAGGTCATGGGTAGAACGTACAAACTCGGTACAGACAAGCACCAGTAGTCAGGATCAAACCTGGGTCTCTGATGCTGCAAGGATTGGGTAAGATTTGTGTATTAATAAGTGTTTGATGTTCTCCATTCACTCATTTGGCCAAAGGGCCTATTTCTGTGGCACAATAACCTACACATAACTGACATAACCTGGGCTTTGGAAAAATACCATTTACTGTAGTTAGTGATGAGATGCTCCTTGTACAAGATGGTTTAGGTACACCAAAGTCCATCTTTTACTGAGTTGATGGCCTACTGCAGCAGTTGGCATTTGGCTCTGAGAGTGTCATCAGGAGCAGCACATAGTACCGTGCCGCTCTCAGCCATTCCAGATCAAATTTGACATGGACCATTTCATCCCTTTTTTTAAAATGTAAATACCGGTTCTGTTCTGTTGTTTTGCACAATCCCGCAGGCATTGCCACTTTCATTTCACTGTACATCTTGCCTGTGTATGTGACAAATAAAGTTGACTTGACTTGACTTTCCAGAGATGCTGCCTGTCTCAGAGATGTTGAGTTAATCTAGCATTTTGTGACTGATGCTGAAAATCAGGTATAAAAATTGAAAATGCTGGAAACAGTCAGGAGGTAACGTAAACCTGTGGAAGGGGAAATGACAATTTCCTAGAAGTGGGGTGCATTGGTGCAAATCAGCATCAGTATCTCCTCAGCCAACATTGCGGAATTACACTCAGTCTGATTTCACAAGGCAGACAACGTCTGTGCCCGACACCAGAGCCCTGAAACAGATACTCTATTCTGAACTCTCTGGTGCAGAATGATTAGCAGATGGGCAGAGAAAAACATTTCAAAAGTGTTTTCAAAACCATCTTGACAAGTGCAACATCCCATTCATGTAACATTCCACCCATCCTCAAAATGCCAGGTCCATGACTGGTCAAAGTGGAGCAGAGGCAGTCAGAAGACAATGAGACATTTGAGTCCATGGATTTGGGTCACACAGAAGTCCTGCATCACATCACATCACAAACTTTGCACCCTCCCATCTCTTAGGGCAACCTATGCCCCATCTGTGGAATAGTCTCTGCCTCCCATCTTGGCCCGAGAACCCACAGAACCGAAGTGGAAGTGTATCCTTGACCTTGTGGATGTGGATCCTTGATCCGAAAGGATAGTGTTAAATATAAAAAAACATTTTTTTAAGAACTATTGATCCTGGAAATCTGAAATGAAAATACATTGCAGGAACCAGCAACATTAATGGAAAGAAAGATAGAGTTAATGTTTCATGTCAAAGACACTTTGTCGGAACTAGGGATTAAATTAAAAACAAGTTGCAGAGAGCAAAAAACAAATTGATGAACTTTTAGCAATTTGCCTTTTGAACAAGATTCCAGCATCTGCAATCTCTTGTGTCTCCACTTTGCAGAGAGGGTGTGGAGGAATACAGTGAGAAAAAGGGGCATAAAGTGCTGGAGTAACTCAGCGGGTCAGGCAACATCTTTGGAGAACATGGATAGGTGACATTTCAGGTTGTGACTCATCGAAAGAAGGTCCCAATCCAAAACGTCACCTATCCATGTTTTCCAGAGATTCCGCCTGACCAGCTGAGTTAATGCAGCACTTTTTTTAGAAATACAGTGCTGAATCAGGGCATTCGGCTCACCGAGTCTATGCCAACCAGCGATCCCCATACACAAGCACAATCCTACACACTAGGGATAATTTACAATTTTTACAGAAGCCAATTAACCGACAAACCTGCACGTCTTTGGAATGTGGAAGGAATCCGGAGTTCCCGGAGAAAACCCACGTGGTCACAGGGAGAACATACAAATGCCACACATTCCACTAATTTCATGTTTCATGTATCTTGTGTTTTATGACCGTTGGCAGACCAATTTCCCTTCCGGGATAAATATAGTTCTATCGTATCCCATCAGACAGTATCTGTGGTAACCAGGGTCTCTGGCACTGTATGGCAGAAACTCTATCGCTGCACGACCAAGCTGCCACACTTGATGTCCTTTTGTGTAAACCAGCATCTAGAGTTCCTTGCTTCCACGGGATACAGTGAGGGCAAGGTTACTGTAGACACTTGTGGATTTTTAAATTGTCACGTCAAGAAAATATCTTCATTATGCTCAGTTATTATCATGCAAAGGGTCTCCTCATGGCCTGGAACTGAAGAGTTTTTGGCTTATTGACATTCTAAATGGTTGCCGAATGAGTTTCATTCAAACAAAGATTTTATATATTAGCATTTCTAAGGTGGAATTGAAAAGGCAGATATTTTTCAGGCTTGGTCATTACCTGCTGTGCATATTTAGAAATATCATTACCAGCCTGAGGTTTAACAGTCAACTAATTTGTACAAACAAATGTTACTAGATGGCATCATTTAAATGGCGCTTGTGAGCCTGCTTTACTGTTCAATAACATCATGACCAGTCTTGTACTATAAGTCCACTCTCACAGCTGACTCATATTCTATAATTTCCCTAGTGCCTAAGACTCTATCAATCACATCCTTAAATCTATTGGACAGCTGATTATCTATAGACCGCTGGGTAGCAAATCGCAAAGAAATATGACCCTCCGAAAAAATAAGTTTCTTCTAAGAATAGTTGTAAATAGCTAATGGAACCCTCTCAGCATCTACCGTCTCAAATTCTGTTGGATTGTAACTTTGATGAGATTAACTCTCATTCCTCTAAAGGTTTAATTCAATCCATTATTAATTAATCTCTCCATGAAGGAAAGTTCCCCCAGAATGATACCAATAAGTTTATGCTGCTGTTCCTCAAAGGCAAGTATAGTCTTAGACGCCCAATGGCAAGCCTCTGTGGATTCCCGGCGGGCAGCGGGGAAGCTGAGGCCGGAGATCCTGCGAGTCGGAGCCCATGGGTGGCGGAGCCCGCGACCGAGATCGGAGCCCTCACACCGCGGGTCGACGGAGCCATGCGGCTGGGGCCTGAGTCGGCGCCACGGAGAGGATCCGCAAGCGTTAGTGGAGAGTGATCCCTCTGAGAAGCCGATAAATATGAGCACGGTGGTGAGATGAAATGTTTCCTCAATGCCACCTTTTCTTTTATACACACTATTTATGAGGAAGATTGAAAAAGGTAGATACAAGGGTATCTTAGTCAACAGTAATCACTTGTACAGAAAAGGTGATCATTTGGATGAATGATCATGCTCCTGCTGCTAATATTTCAGTAATATTAATGGTTGACAATTCTTTACCAATGTATCTCAGCTGGAGCCATCATTAGCATCATTCTGTGTAGGAAAGAACTGCAGATGCTGGTTTACACCAAAGATAGACACAAAATGCTGGAGTAATTCAGCGGGACAGGCAGCAGCTCTGGAGAGAAGGAATGTGTGACGTTTCAGGTCAAGACCCTTCTTCTGTCATCATTCTGTCATGCTTGGTTTTCGCCCTATCACAGACATCATTCTCTCCAGTCCTTAGCAACTTAAGACACATTTGGTTTCTAATTTTGCCTGGTACTGATCACTGAAAGGTCACTGATCAGAAACATTAACTCTGTTTATGTCACCATAGATGCTGGCTGATTGACCAGCATTTAGAACAGTTATAGGTTCATCTTCCATATTTCTGGAATGCTTGAAAGCCTGCTCTCCAGAGAAATCACAGGGTCCAAGATGCTTGCTTCTCTTTGTTGTCACAAAACAAAATAAGGAGATCACTCCTTGGTGACCAGATATCATTCTTGTGCTACATTGAAGTAAACTGAGTGACAAGATCTGGATTTGCTGCTGCCAACTAGAATGATAATGATCAGAATGGTGGGAAACAGAGAGTGTATTCCAGGCATGAGAAAAACTGAGGTTGCAAATACATCGGTCTTCCATCAAATCTAGGCAGGATGCAATATATCTAAATATATGAATAGGCTTTTTGATTCATTTTTTGGGGCCTCACCCCTCTAAATGACTTGTCATACCGATCCCAATGCATTCAGAAGTATGAAATGGGACAAAATTGGTCTCCAATGTTAATACCAGGACATTCTATATCTTCAGTCTAAATTGAAGCTCATGTTTTAAGGGCTGCTATGATTGCCCTCTTCAATGAGCTGAGCAAAGCATGTTATTTCTTTCCTATCTATTATTGATTTGCTGAAATGCACAATTATTCCCAGGAAGTATTTAGGGAGTAAATGAATGATCTGGTAGACTTTGCAATTGTGTTTACTTTCCCGTTTTATTTCAATTATCATCTTGTGCTTCATCCGATGAGATTGAAATCTTTCTCATTCCATATTATTTTAAAGTGTTTGAGTGATATCCTTTCAATCACTCATTTCTATCTTTTAATTCATTTCGATATGCATCATTTTGATACAGTTTGTAAGTCCTTTGATATTCCTTAAGGTTTACAACATTTTCCTGGTGCCCTTTTTAAGGAGGTTTACTTTTTTGATTAACGTCTCCTTTTGTATTAAGTCCAAATCAATACTGGGCTATAACACTGAAGAAGTTAGAATGTATTTTTATGTCCACTCACTCAATTACGGTAAATCCCCTTCTTTGAATTTTTAGTACAATTGCATTTTCAAATGTCTTACACACTCATTATAAAACACACATAATGAAGTTTATAAAATTATAAAAAGACTGCACAAGCTAGATACAGGAAAAATGTTCCCAATTTTGGGTAGTCCAGAACCAGGGGCCACAGTCTAAGACTAATGGCGAGGCCATTTAAAACTGATTAAAAAAACCTTTTTCACCCAGAGAGTTGTGAATTTGTAGAATTCTCTGCCTCAGAAGGCAGTGGAGGCCAATTAACTGGATGAATTTAAAAGAGAGTTAGATAGAGCTCTAGGGGCTTGTGGAATCAAGGGATATGGGGAGAAGGCAGGCACGGGTTACTGATTGTGGATGATCAGCCAGGATCACAATGAATGGCAGTGCTGACTCAAAGTGCCAAATGGCCTCCTCCTGCACCTATGTTTCTATGTTTCTATTAAATCCTTATTTCCCAGAATCCGTTCTATTCTAGAAAAAAAGTTGAAAAAACGTAATGCTGAATGTTACAACAAGCAATGTTCATGAATGTAAAGTGATATATTCTTGTTAATTGAAGCTCAGTAGAGCTGCTTGCCAATTTATTTTAAAATAGTTAATATGGTGAATGTCTCCATAATATATTGATATCAAAATCCTCCCACTCCAATTTCAATATATTAAATTCCAATAACATGACATAGTAATTTACTGACTTTTAACACATGGCCACAATGGATGTGAATTGATTTTCTAGTTATTGAAATTAAACTCATAACTCACTGAAGACCTCAACTCATCATCTTTGGAAAGCAGCATATTATTGTGCCATATTACAGGATAACTTTAATCTTTCATCTGCCCATACAAACTGGTACCATTTTAACCTAACTCATCCAGCTACATGTGATGTATTCGTATTTTACCTTTTATCAATAGATTGCGAATGACGATTCTTTGCTCTGTCATTTGCCACAGTAATGTCAAATTTCAATTATTTGTGATGTCGATGGCACTGTCTTTGTAACCTCTATGGAATGGTCATCGTACCAAGCGCTTAAATCTGCTGCACTACTTAAACAAATAATTTAGAATAAGCAGCATTCTTCTTCTTGCAAAATATTAGCAAATTAAAGCACAGTGCTTACTGACTGCCAGGAAAAATAACAAATTGATTCTTCCTGCCTTGAAACAGTGTATCACTCTGCTTTAGAGTCCGTTACAATTTCCTTCATGAAAAAGCTAAAAATATTATTTGTTGACTTCTCTACTTTTTTGCTTTGTTACATGCATCATCTAAAGCAAATCAGTCCAAAAATGGATGCGTTATAGCCTAATGTAACCCTTATGGGCCTGTCCCACTTAATCGACTTTTTTGGCGACTGCAGGAGACTATGCAGTCACCACATGTTCACGGGTAGTTGCTGGGGAGTCGCCTTCATGGTCGTGAGGAGTTCCCACATTCTGGGAACTAGTCGCGGCCTCATTATGGTCACCGTGAATTTTTCAATGTTGAAAAATTAGCAGCAACTAGAATGAAGCCGCCATGGAGAGTAGCGAGAATTCTCGTGCCGTAGATGGGTCGCCAGGAGGTCTTAGTGGGTTGCCAGGATGTCGAAGGTTCTCTGAAGTTCTCGTGGATTATAGCCAGTGGTGACCAGTGAATTTCATTGGCTCATTGGGAAAAAAAAGGTAAGCAGTAGTTTTCAGAACCAAGGATAACTGACCAGTAATGTTAAATGTCCGCCGAGCTTCACAGCCGTGTATCTCTGGCTTATTAAAAGTTGCCTCCACTCCTTCTTCCCCCTCTCCCCACTCTCTTTTAAAGGACTTACCGTACACTGTGCTAGCCGTCCTAATTACAGCGCCAACCTTCCTGTTCATCGTGGTGTGTGTCTGTATCACATTGGTTTTGCACCGTATGAACTTTTTAGACAGCGCTCCCCCCGCTAGCCCTGTCCCCCGCCTGCATAACGGGCTGGTGAAGGAAGCGATGTGTGTGTGTGTGTGTGTGTGTGTGTGTGTGTGTGTGTGTGTGTGTGTGTGTGTGTGTGTGTGTGTGTGTGTGTGTGTGTGTGTGTGTGTGTGTGTGTGTGTGTGTGTGTGTGTGTGTTCCACTCTGACAGTCGCCATTCCAGTCGCCGATTTTTCAGGCGACTGCCAGAAAACTTGGCAGTCCGCTGAAAAATCGCCTAAGTGCGACAAGCCCATTACTTTCAAATTAGATACAGTACATGTATTTTCTGCCTATTGACTAGTATTTTGATTCTTTGTTCTTTCTCAAGATCCACGTTTCAAGAATTTGCAGAAAAATATGGAAGGGACCATCGATTTCGAATGGTACAAAAGAGGAAAGATCAAGAACATTTCTTCAATCAATTCATAAATATTCTCAAAAAGAGGGACAAAGAAAATAGAATCCGGCTGAGAAAGATCAGATAAAACATCACGGAAACTTCACTCAATCAAAACTGAGCCACTGTGACGGATAGGATAACGAAGGAATTTCAACCACCTTATCTGTGCAGTGTTTGGATAATTGTATCGTAACAATATAAAATAAGGTATTTTTTAATTTAAAGTTTGCAGGACATACCAGCTCAGACATCTCCACCAATAGTATTTACTTCATTGTTTCTCAGATGTCTGGTATATTATTTAAAATGCATTTACCATATTCTTGCTTGACATTTAAGCGGTTTGAAACAAGATCATTTAATTTCCCTGTACTCATTATGTAATAATGAATAACCTCCATGATAATTAAAGTACCCACATATAGGCTAGAAAAGGATTTAATTTATTTTAAATGGCATCTTCTCACACTGAAACAAGGCTGATTACAAGTGGGGAAGGTTGGTGGACTGGTACTTTAAATAGATTTTACTTTTCTCAACGCTATTTCCAAGTAAAAATCACATTGTTACCGTACAAAAATAGCACTAAGTTCTGTTTGCCAAGAACATTGGGATTCTAAGACATTGTGATAGAATTTTAATGCCATTGTTTTCAAATAGTGTTTTATATTTTAAAAAAACGAAGCTAGTTCCAAAAGTCATCTCTGAGTTGTTACATTATTAATATTAACCTGCCAAACAGGTGTTGATGCTCAACAAGAAGGCTGCAGCCAATACAGTGAAATAACAATAATTTTTACTCAAAATGTCATCTTGTGGAATTGCACTGTTAAATTACAACTGCAGTATATAAGGAATAAGATAGCAATTTTAGTTTATTTATGTATTCTGTATTTACTAGTGTCTGAAAATAGTGACTGTAAGATTGGAAAAAGTACAGTATAACAAGACTATTTACATTACTATGTGCTCTTTATTAAGTTTGTTTGCCTCATCAAATTTGTTGAAACTCATGAAATGTAGAGTGCCTAATCCGTAAGCTAGCTTGGTGTTTAAAATATTAGAAGGTAGCCATTCAAATCTGCCTGCATATTCTAAAATTTGGCTTTTTACAATGCAATAATTTTAAATGCCGCTTGCAGTAAAGTAACCCATTTACAGTACAGTTTTGTAATGTAATGCTTTCAGACATTATCTGAGCTTATAATTTATCTAGAAAGGCAGTATTTTAGTTTTGTCAGTCATAATGGTAATTTCCATTTATAGTTTATTGCTTACATTTTTTTTAAAGTATGTACATAATTCACAGTATTTTCATTAATAAATATTTCACAATCTTATCCAATCATTCTTTTTAATTCTCACAATTTCCTATTCACCATAATAATGCAATCTGTGCTTTGTGTTAAAATAAAAACAGAAAATGCTGGATATACTCAACCAGGTCGCATATGTGGAAAGAAAGTGTTTCGGGTTGAAGATCATTTAGTTTGGAGATACAGTGTGGAAACGGGCCCTTTAGCCCACCAAGTCTACACCAACCAACACTCACCCACACTCTAATTCCATCTCATACAATAGGGGTGATTTACAGAAGCTAATTAATCCACAAACCCGTACGTCTTTGGAATGTTGGAGGAAACCTGAGCACCTGTAGAAATCCCACGTGGTCACAGGGAGAACGTACAAACTCCATACAGATAGTATCCATAGTCAGGTTTAAACCTGGGTCTCCGGCACTGTAAGGCAGCAACTCTACCGCTGTGCCACTGTGCTGTCCTTAATAACTCAGATCAGATTCTGACCAAGAACAAACACATTTATAACCCTCCTGCACCGAGTAAACCCATATGACTGAAAGATTGTACTCCTGAATTTCCTACAATTTTTAATTTGAAGAAAAATACTCATTACATTGGCATTCAGAGCTATTTGCTTTCTCCATGTGCTTTCTGTTCATCAGCTGGAGCACCTAACAGATTGAAAGGTTTTAAATAATCACACTGCAATAATGATGGGTGTGGAAGGAAAACTGTAAAGAACGATGCTGACATATAGTAAATTGTAAACTGGCCAGGAAATGCTATCTAATAAAAAAATCAAATGTGGAATGAGAATGGATTAGCACCACCCCTGCAATTTATTGTCCCATGGATATATCCAATGTAATTTCTCCATGACCCCCTCAGAGAGTGCCAAATAAAGTTTCTCAATATTTATGGTTCAAATATACTGTAGTGGAAAAAATATCACCATAATCAGTACTGTGAGAGATATACTGATTGCTTTAACATTTAGAAACAATCGATGGTAATTATTTCCAAGGACATTGTTGTTTCTCTGTTGGATGTCCAGCAGAACTACTATGGACCAGATGGTAGCCCTATCAGTTACGGAGGGGGGGTGGTAAAGCTACGAAAGAGGAGAAATCCCAGGATTTTGCTGTTTGTGGATTTATGAGCTGGTATGGTTGTATCACCAACTTTGCTGATTCAATTCATTTGTACTGGTTTCATCAGTCACATTTTTTACAAAAACGGGCATATCAGCTTACGTTCACTTCTTGGTGTGGGCAGAGGTGCTGTTCTGGTTTCTCCTAGTTAGCTCATTTTACAATGGTGTCTTGTGGAATGCATATTCAGTGCTATGTTAGGTGTGGATACTGTGCTCAACAGGAGGAACCCAAGCTTTAGCATTGGAGCTTGAGTAACAGCTAGAATCATTGTAGTCCCTCAAATTTATTTTGCTCGCGTATCCGACGACGTTCTGCCATCGCTTTGCTGCAGCCAGTGCCTCATCTGTGCCTCTGCGGCGATCGTCCGCAGTACATGCCTCTCTACTGCAAGCCAGTAGATGGGCCATTGACTGTACCTCCCCACAGTTGCACTAGTCAGAGTCCGAGAAGCCCCACTTCTTCAGGTTGGGTCCGCAACGTCCCACTCCGTCCAGTGCGGAGGCAGTTTAGGGCTTTCCAGGTAGTATAATGCAGGTGGTGTCCTGGTGCCATCTGTTGTTTGGTTTTGGTGCCTGGCACAGTATGCTTCTTTTTATCAGTTTAAATGGGTGGCACAGCAGGGATATAGGCCGGTAGCTGCTGGGAAGTTTGGCATCTTTGCCTGGTTTTGGCAAAGCAACAACCTTCGATTTCCGCCAGACTTGTGGAATGGAGTTGGTTGCTATGCAGACATTAAACATCCCCAGCAGACATTCTCGTGTTCTGGGACCCAGATGTTGCAGCATCTCAGTTCTGATGTTGTCTAAGCCAGCTGCCTTGTTAAGTTTCAATGAGGCTGTTTCAGGTGATGGTCAAGATAGTGCAGTCAGAGAGAGACTGGGTAACAGCTAGAGAGAGTGCAAGTGTTTGGCGCAATGTTGCCTGGTATATACTTATGCCCCTGTCCCACTTAGGAAACCTGAATGGAAACCTCTGAAGACTTTGCGCCCCACCCAAGGTTTCCGTGCAGTTCCCGGAGGTTGCAGGTGGTTGCCAGAGGTTGCAGGTAGTGGAAGCAGGTAGGGAGACTGACAAAAACCTCCGGGAACCGCACGGAAACCTTGGGTGGGGCGCAAAGTCTCCAGAGTTTCCGTTCAGGTTTCCTAAGTGGGACAGGGACATTAGCCTTGCTGATGTAAAGGTGGTGACATTAAGAGCTTTGAATATAGTGAGAGAGGACAAAGATCAAATAAACATTAGTTGGAGGTGGTTATGGAGGTGGCAGTAGATGGGGGGTTCTGTAGCCACACATGATTCAAAAGTGGGTTGTTGCCTCCCTGTGTCAGATCAAAGAGCAGCTAAAGAACATTCAGCAGAGCAGCGATGAAGAGTCAGGAGTCACAATTTGTTCTGGTACCAATAAAATAGACAGTAACAAGCTGCAGCAGATTGTAAGGAGGTAGGAAAAGGGCTATGAACGTCAGAGGTCCTCCAGATGCTCGAACATCAAAGATCCTCCAGTTTACTCTTGGTGCCCCAAGCCAGTGAGTATAATATAAAGATGGTGGATGGACACAAATAGCTGGAGTAACTCAGCGGGACAGGCAGCATCACTGGAGAGAAGGGATGGGTAACCCTTCGGGTCAATGCCCTTCTTCAGACTGATATAGATGATGATGTAGAGAGATAAAGAACAATGAATGAAAGATATGCAAAAATATAACGATGAGAAAGGAAACAGGTCATCGTTAGCTGTTTGTTGGGTGAAAATGAGAAGCTGGTGCAACTTGGGTGGGGGAGGGATGGAGAGAGAGGGAATGCAGGGGTTACTTGAAGTTAGAGAAATCAATATAGTACAGGTGAATATCTGATTAGAAAAATGGCTGGAAAGTGAATTTTAGATTTTTGGGGGCATTTTAGGGAGATTGAGGTCAGCAGGGCCAAGACGGGTATCTTTGTTTGTCAAGTTGTTTTAGGCTTTATGAGAGTGTGCAGTGCGGGTAGAAATCCCAGTTACACTAACTTGGTGTGACAATCGGAAGCTGAGTAAGTCGACAGCATAGAAACGCTCCCTGCATCACACTGAATCTGTGTCAGCCATCAAACATCCATTTACATTAACCCTGCATTAGTCCTCGTTTCATTCCCCAGTTCATCTGGTCCCATATATCACCTATCAGCCACAACCTCACTGCTACATTGCGCCCACCTTCCCTCTCCACTCTCACTTCTGAAGCAACTTCTCAACCTGAAACGTCAACCATCTCTTTGCGTTAACAGATGGTGTTTGACCCGGAGAGTTCTTCCAGATTTTTATAGCATCTGTGGTCTCTTGTGTCTCTTTACCTCACAACCATTTAACTTAATGCTGGGCACACTGGGCAGTGTTCTCATTTCAATAATTTCAGTGTCCAGAAGATGCCAGCAATGCTGTTGTAAATATTAGAGCACCAACAGGTGCCCATTTACTTGAGAGGGGAACACTAGATGAAAACAGTGAGTGATGATAATGTCAGTCTGATCTGTGAAAGAACAGATGTGTCTTTGCTAAAAGCAATGGTGGAAGTCAATCAAGAGGTCACAGAAAGTTGCTTAGAAGGTGTAGTTGATCACATTCAGTGAGTAAAGGGCCTGTCCCACGAGCATGCGACTGCATGCGGCAAGCACGACCAAACCGGAAGCATGGGCCGCGCAGAGATCGCGTGATCCCGTACGAGTTGACGTGAAGTTCGAGTGAAGCCCACGGGAAGTTCGCACTAGGCGTACATCGTCAAGACGCTGCGTACGCCCGTCGAGGCGGTGCTTAAGGCCTCAATGTGGCTGCAGGCCGGCAGGCCGTTGCCGCGCGGAATTTTTGAACAGTGCCAGTTTTTTGGAGCCCCGCGCAAAGTCGGGACCAGCTCCGCACAACTCCATACGGCTCCAGCGATCTAAGTGGGACCGGCCCCTGGAGGCCGTACGGCTCAAGCGACCATGTTAGGTCACGCTTGCCGCATGCATTTGCATGCTGGTGGGACCGCCCCTTTACAGATTTTATCCTGTGACCTGAAAGACTCCAATATACAACAGAGAAATTCTCAACCCACAGCATTCTGCTTAACATTCTGCTTAACAAATGTTAAAGCAGTGGGATGAGATGATAACAAAATAAACAGCTTGATGATTCACTGGCAAAGGCCATGATTATGTTATGAATAAAATGCAGTCACTTCCCTTGTATGATTAAGGTCAGTGTGAACATGAAATCCCATCTCCATCAACTGCACCATTAGGCCAACACACACACAGCCCAAAGGGTTGCACACATTTACTCATAGAAACATGGGAAACATAGAAAATAGATGCAGGAGTAGGCCATTTGGCCCTTCGCACCAGCGCCACCATTCAATCAATCAATCAATCAATCAACCTTTATTGTTATCTTGCAACAGTTGTACAATGCAAAATGAGAAGACGTTTTCCAGGGAATACTAAAGCATCGCACATAAAACTTAAACATTTCACACACAAATAAAAACAATAAAAACAATCCAGTCCCTGATAAAAACAATATGAATAGTTAAAAAGTGCAGGTAAAACACAGCAACATTAAAATACATGTAAAAACAGTCATAGATTGTCCAGGGCAGCTGATTTAAGTGGCCAGTGCCAGTTGTTATTAAATTGTCGGTGCAAAAAAACAGCAGAATCGGGTGGAGTGACTGTTTAGCAACCTCACCACCTGTGGATGGAAGCTGTTTAGCAGCCTGATTGTCCGGGCTTTGATGCTACGGTATCTCTTGCCTGATGGCAGGAGATCCAGGTGTGTGTGGAGGGGGTGCAGTCTGCCCTTTGCTATGCTCTGTGCTTTTTTCAGGCAGCGACTCTGGAACAGTTCTTGTACCGAGGGTAGGGAGACGCCAATGATCCTCTTTGGTCCCCTCACTACCCTCTGCAGAACCTTCATGTCTGAGCAGTTGCAGCTGGAGTACCACATGTTAATGCAGTACGTGAGTACAGACTTCAATATGATCATGGTATATTGATCATCCCTGATCTCTGATCATCCAAAATCAGTATAACCATTCCTGCTTTCTCCCCATGCCCCTTGATTTTGTTAGCCCTAAGAGCGATATCTAACTCTCTCTTGAATACATCCACTAAGTAACACACCAATAATCACTATCAAGCAGGATTTTTACTTGCCTTCAATTGGCCCATCAAATCATTTCACATGCAGCACGTTTGAGCAACCTCAACAGCAATTCTCAAAGCGAGCGCACAGTACAAACTATTCAACCAAGGCAAACACGTCGCCTTAACATGTAACATGACACTCAGTGACAGCTTCCTATTCCATTCTTGAGAGAACTGCAAGGAACAGCGTCAAACTAACTGGAACATGGGAGGCTTCAATAAATGTTCACCTCAGAGGAGAAATTACTGCCCGATAATAGAACACAGAGACCATAAAAAAAATGTCATCATATGTCACATTCTTTCACTCACAACCTCTTCTAAAGTACAAGCAGTCAGGGTAAAATATATCTTTACTCCCCTTTCTGTCTTCATCAACAAGCTAACCTTGCACTGCTTCCTTGCAGATAAACCAAGAACTTCAACTTGGGCAGATTGGGTGACCCAGCAACAAGGGAAGAATAATGAAGACATCCTGTCACCCACTGACTGCCACTGGGGGATTATGCATCAACAATATATTTGTGTAGGTTCATGATCTTCAATTCAATTCAATTAACTTTATTTATCCGTTAGGAACTTCATTTGTGCAGAACATCAGTGCGTGTACAGTTCACATGCCCAGCAACACAACACAATATACCACACACATCACATACCAGCAGTCCAACAGTGGTTTGTAGGTAAAACTTGAAAAGCACAATACATGAATAGGCAATAAAAACATTAAAATAATGTTAAATATATATATATAATAAATGAATAAATAAATGGATCAACTATTCATGAGTCTAAAGAATGTTGGCACGATACTCGACATGGCTCTCTTAGTCCTGAATATGAGTGTCCTGTATCTCTGTCCTGAGGGTAGAAGACTGTGCAGTGAGTGAGTGGTGTCTGAGGCTATTTGTGTTCCTTTTAGTTTAGTCCATCTATAGTAAATACTGATCCGTTTACTTGAGAGAGGAACACTAGTTGACACTAGTTCCTGCTCCAGTCCAATTATTTTACTGCTCATTGATATGATTTTGTTTAGTGGGTTGCGATGGATGTTGGATAGTGACCCAAACCAGGCTGACATATTGAAGGTTATTACTGGTTCAATGAAACATTTGTAAAAAGCTGTCAGGACTGACTGGTGAACCTGAAGTCTATGGAGTTTCCTCAGGAAAAAAAGGCGCTGCTGACACTTAGAAAAGATAGATCTTCATGCGAATAGTGAAAGGCTAGGATAGAGTGGATGTGGAGAGGATGTGGAAAGGCTAGGATAGAGTGGATGTGGAGAAGATGTTCCTACTTGTGGGAGAGTCTAGGACCAGAGGTCATAGCCTCAAAATAAAAGGAGCCTACCGTTAGGAAGATGAGGAGGAATTTCTTCAGTCAGACAGTGGTGAATCTGTGGAATTAATTGCCACAGAAGGCTGTGGAGGCCGTCAATGGATATTTTTAAGTCAGAGATAGATAGATTCTTGATGAGTACGGTGTCAGGGGTTAAGGGGAGAAGGTAGGGGAATGGGTTTGAGGGGGAGAGTTAGATCAGCCCTGATTGAATGGGGGAGTAGGCTTCATGGGCCGAATCACCTAATTCTTATGAATGTATGAACTTCATATGCTGAGACAATAGATTCAGTGATCTGTAACCAGGATATTGAGAAAGAGTAGCACATAGTCTAACTCGAGAGTATGGCTTCTCTCAGGTTGATAGCTAATGTGATCGCACCCCTGCCATTCTGCCAACACCTTGTCCTGTTGCCTGCCGGCCAAACGGCCAAATCTGCAGATTTTCACAAAAGCACAATGCAATCTAAACATGATCTTCCCAGGATTCTTCGAGGTATTCTGCAAATGACTCCACTAAACGGAGATGACCTATCACCGGGCATGCTGAAGTTGCCAGGAGAGAACATAGCACAAGAACACTGTGGTGGGCTAAGGCATGCAGATGTAGACACAAAGCAGATTGGCCACTACGTCGACAACTAACAATCAAACCTGGCATTAATTTTGAATGTTTCTGATATTACAGCAAAAATACAATAATGATTATTTTTTTTAATCTAAACCTGGCTTTGAAATATTTAAATGTACTTTCAAATATTTTGAAACATAATACGTAGAAACAGTCATTAAAATAGAGAAATATTGTCAATTCTGCCTCACAGTTATTGTTCTCCATTAAAATCAGTGGGAAAGAGTCCTCTGCCCCATGTTTAATTTGATGGAAATGTGTTCTGATGGAAGAGAACACTTGTAACTCTGATCGTCTTTATGGGACTCCAGAAGGCATTTCGCTGTTTAGATTCTAAGCGTTGAATTACTGACATGCAGCTGCCAACAAGTTTAGCACTTACAGATGTATGCTAGTAGAATAGAATCTTGGAAAAATATCTTGGCATCTGCCAAGAGAAATGCCAACAGTTATGGAGAGATAAGCGACTGCGGATGCTGGAAGCTGGAGCAACAAACAATCTGCTGCAGAAACCTTGGTCTGGCAGAACGTGTGGAGGGAAATGAACAGTCAACATTTCAGTTTGGGATTCTTCATCTGGGCTGAGAGAGTAGAGGGGAGATAGCTAGTGTAAAGAGGTTGTACCAGTGCCTAAGAATGCCTCTACAGCCTGCTTGAATGATTTCCGACCGGTTGGCCCTCACCTCGGTGGTCATGAAATGCTTCGTGAGGCTGATCAAGAACTACATCTGGGCCTTCCTCCCTCGCACCATGGACCTGCTGCAGTTTGCATACCGCCCAAACAGATCCACGGATGATGCGGTCTCCCAGGTTTTGCACACCACTCTCTCTCACCTTGACAGCCAAAAGGGGGGCTATGTGAGGATGCTGTTCATTGATTTCATTTCAGCTTTCAACACCATATTCCCCACCAGTCTTGCTGAGAAGCTGCTGGAACCGGGGCTGAACACTCCCCTGTGCCTGGGTCCTGGACTTTCTCATCGCCAGGCCCCAGGCGGTCAAGATGGGGAGACATACCTCCAACCCCCTCACCCTGAGCACAGGATCCCCCCAGGGTGGTGTCCTCAGCCCCCGACTGTACACCCTGTACACACATGACTGTGTGGCCAAGTTCAGCTCCAACTCCATCATCAAGTTTGCTGATGACACTGTGGTGGTGGGCCTGATCTCCGATAACGGTGAGAAGGCCTACCGAGAGGAGGTGGCTGGTCTGGCACTCTGGTGTCAGGACAACAGCCTCCTCTTGAATGTCACTAAAACTAGGGAGCTGATTGAGGACTCAGCAACCAAGGGCTCAACAACCGAGGACGTACATGCCACTGGAGATAAATGGGACTACTGTAGATAAGGTGATACCTGGGAGTCCACATCACAGATGATCTGACATGAACAACACACACTGCCACCCTGGTGTGAAAGGCAAGGCAGTGCCTTTACCACCTCAGGCAGCTGTGGAAATCCAGTCTCTCTGAGGATCCTTCAATCCTACTCTGGTGCAGTAGAAAGCATCCTGAACGGAAACTTCTCAATCTGGTTTGGAAACAGCTCTGCCCAGGACAGGAAGGCTCTGCAGAGAGTAGTGCATTAGGCCGAACACAGCTACATTCACCTCCCCCCCCCCATAGGACCTATTCACACCAGGTCCAGAGCAAGCAAGATCATGAATGTCAGAACGAACTGTTCCAGCTGCTGCGGTCAGGCAAGCACCTCTGCTTTCACGCTGCCAAAACAGAGAGGAAAGGATGTGGCAAAAGCTGGCCAGCGATAGATGGAAACAAATCTTTGGATGTATCCAACCTCCATCTGCCCATCAAACCCCCCTCTTTTGGATCCACCTATCACATGCAGGAAGGAACTGCTGGTTTACACTGAAGACAGACAAAAAATGCTGGAGCAACTCAGCGGAACAGGCATCATCTCTGGAGAGATGGATTGGATGATGTTTCGGGCAGAGTCCTTCGGATGAAGAGCCTCGACCCAAAAGGTCACACATTCCTTCTCTCCACAAATGCTGCCTGTCCACTGAGTTACTGCCTATCTTCCACCTATCAGCAGTTATATACTGGCTACCACCTCTCTTTCAGTCGATAGAAGTTTCTGACCCAAAATGTTCATTTCCAACAACCCACTGGGTTCCTCTAGGACAGGGGTTCCCAACCTTTTTTGTCCCATTTACCCCAGGCAACTTTAAAAGCGCATAACAATGTTATTTAACTTATTTATGAACAACTAATGATGAACAGATCAACCCAGAACCAAACACAGTTAGTCAATGAGAAAAAATATGTACAAATCCAGAATCAACAAATTTACCCCCTGGGTAGGTGAAATTTACCCCCTGGTTGGGAACCCCTGCACTAGGAGATTGTTTGTTGCTAATTGGTATGCATGGAAATGCTGTTGCTTTTATTTTGCTAGCATATTTAAAATCTAGGTCATTATTCCAACCTTGGAGCGCTGAAATTTCCGTGACAGTGTTTCCAAATAAATCACAGCATGTTTTATTGGTTTGCATTGTTTTTCCACCTGGCCAATGTGTTTCAATGTACCTATCTGAATCTGCAGAATAATGATCGGTCGCTGATTATACTTTTGTCTGGATAGTTTCGACCAAATGTTTAATAGCTGGAGATACTTTTCACAAAACCAAAAGCAATTCGGCACAAACGAGCACAAAATGCAAAGCTCACATAGAATACACATAAGGAATGGGGCCATCTACTTTGTCATGCCACGAGTTATTTTATAACTTGAGGCAATAAGCCAACCAAAGTCCCGAGGCGAATCCAGAATGAAATAGATGTGTGCATGGTGGAACACTGCATTGGAAACCTCACAGAGAAGCAACTCTACTTTGCTTCTAAGTGCCAGTAAGTCTAAATTTAACAATGTAAGTGGATGTTTTATTTCTGAGTATTGTGAACTATCTTTTATAAAGGCACGGAATCAATGATTATATTTTCAGCTAATCTTGTCCCTGGATACAAATCTCAACATGTAACAGTGTAATATTTTAGATTTTGCAGAGGAATTATAACTGTTGTTCTTTAAAGATTATCTTCTTTTAAATTGGCAGTGTTATCCCCGCAGATCATAAATATTTCAGGTCATTCCTATTGAATAATAAATAGTATGTTTAAAATAAGCTATCATTTGCCTTCTTTGGTTGGTTTCATTAACATTCCTCTTATTCCCTTCTGAATGTTTTGCCGCAACATGGAAATGTTTAGCTGGTGATTAAATGGGAATCTGTGTGATGTTACATGTAAGCAAAGTGTATTTTAGCCCCTCCTAGTGGTTGCTTAAAAGATTGCGGCCACCTAAATTCACTCGTGTCCTCCATTCGTTGCTTGTGATCACATGATTGGACTCATGGATGAGACAGGCCATTTTGTATTGGGTTTAAGAGGGAACTGCAGATGCTGGAGAATCGAAGGTTACACAAAAAAGCTGGAGAAACTCAGCGGGTGCAGCAGCATCTATGGAGCGAAGGAAATAGGCAACGTTTTGGGCCGAAACCCTTCTTCAGACTGTATTGGGGTTGTGGACAGCAATGTGCTCTGAAGCCCTCTCTGTTAAATTCATTGCCATCTGCCCGTGTTGAGCCTTGGAGAAGCTTCGTTGCAAGTTTACATTTCATGTTTCTTGTTTAGGGATGACTATTGATGCATATCGTGTTGTTTTACTTCATATTTTAAGAAAATAATAGATAATTCCCTAAAGCCTTTTTTGCCATGTGCAGCGTAGTCATACATCTTCATTATGTAATGTTAAGTAGCTATTTGTGTATTTACTTCATCTTTCACATGGTTTAAGGAAGTTTTCTTCTGTCTTTAATTTCAGTTTCACAAAAAAGAGTTATGGAAGCATTGTAAAAAGCAAGTTGATGAAGACAAACAAATAAATGAAATTCAACTTTATTTTCACGTCTAAGATCAATCAGTCAATCAATCAATCAATCAACCTTTATTGTCATCTTGCAAGCAACAGTTGTACAGTGCAAAATGAAAAGACGTTTCCCAGTGAATAGCGGAGCATCGCACATGAAATTTAAAACATTTCACACATAATAACACTAAAAACAATCCAGTCCCTGATGGAACAGTATAAATAGTTAAAAGCAGGTAAAACACAATGTTAAAATACAATAAACCAATCATAAAAAATGTCCGGGGCAGCTGATTTGAGTGGCCAGTGCCAGTTATTAAAGTGTCCGTGCCAGCCGCAGAATCAAGTGACTGTGAGTACAGAGTGACTGTTTAGCAGCCTCACAGCCTGTGGTAGGAAGCTGTTTAGCAGTCTTGTAGTCCGGGCTTTGATGCTTCGATATCTCTTGCCTGATGGCAGGAGATCCAGGTGTGTGTGGAGGGGGTGCAGTTTGTCCTTAGCAATTCTCTGAGCTTTTTTCAGACAGCGGCTCTGGAACAGTTCTTGTACCGAGGGTAGGGAGACGCCAATGATCCTCTCTGCTCCCCTCACTACCCTCTGCAGAGCCTTCCTGTCCGAGCAGTTGCAGGTGGAGTATCACGTATTTATGCAGTACGTGAGTACAGACTCCACCGTATCCCTGTAGAAAGTCCTGAGGATGTTGGTGGGGAGTGAGGCCTGTTTTAGTTTCCTCAGGAAGTGCAGTCGCTGATGGGCCCGTTTGACGGTCCCAGTGGTGATCCTGGACCAGGTGAGGCTGTCTGTAATTTGCACACCGAGGAACTTTATGCTCTCCACTCTCTCCACTGCAGTGCCACTGATTTTGAGCGGTGTATGCTCTGGCTGCGCCCTCCCGAAGTCGACAACCATCTCCTTTGTTTTGTCGACATTTAATTCTAGATTATTTTTGCCGCACCAGTCCACTAATTGTTTTACTTCCTCCCTGTACATTAATTCGTCATCTCCACTGATGAGTCCCACCACTGTGGTGTCATCCGCGAATTTTATGATCTTATTGTCCCTGAATCTGGCAGCACAGTCATGTGTGAGCAATGTGAACAACAGTGGGCTGAGCACACAGCCTTGAGGGGAGCCGGTGCTCAGCGTGATCGAGCCTGAAGTGTTCTTGCCAACACGGACTGACTGCGGTCTCTCTGTCAGAAAGTCCAAGATCCAGTGACACAGGGTGGTGTTGAGGCCCAGCAGGGTTAGTTTCTCCACAAGTCTCTGTGGGATGATGGTGTTAAACGCTGAGCTGAAGTCAATGTACAGGATTCTGGCGTATGTGTTTTTGTTTTCCAGATGCGTGAGTACTGTGTGCAGCGTGGTAGAGATGGCATCCTCTGTAGAACGGTTGGGGCGATAGGCAAACTGGAGGGGGTCTAACGATGAGGGGAGGCTGGCAGTAATGTGGGGTTTCACCAGGCGTTCAAAACACTTCATTATTATTGGGGTCAGGGCGACAGGGCGGTAGTCATTTAGGCAGGCAACCACTGGTTTCTTCGCTATGGGGATTATCGTGGAAGTTTTGAGGCATGTGGGGACAATGGCTTGACTAAGGGAGATGTTAAAGATGTCTGTTAGCACATCTCTTGCACATCTAACATCACTTAACCCTTTCAGTGCCAAGTACACCTGTTTAGCTATCTGTCACTTTGTGTACAGCCACACATGCAAGGGGACAGAATAATCAGTGACCCAGAATCAACTGCAATGATGATATTGGTGACAAATACAGACACTGCACCCTGGGGCTTCAATGTCATCTGGTGGCAAAAATCACAACACAATTTGCTGGAAAAATCTATAGAATACGTCTCAGTGAGCATGACAATTGATTGGGAATAAACATTCAATGTGTGGGGAATCCAAAACAGAATAAAGTAATTTAAAAAAGATTCCTTTAGCAAAGGTGCCTATCTAATAACATGAAGATAGGTATCGAGTTCAAGGTTTCAAGGAATTAAGGTACAGTCAAATTTGAGTTAAAGCCCTGTCCCACGGTACAAGTTCATACCAAGTGCTCTCCCAAGTTTAAAAACAACTAAACTCGTGGTAAGCATGGAGAATGAACGTAGCGGGTACGTTGGAGCTCGGGGACGTCTCATAGCGGCTGGTAACGCTAACGGCAGGTACTCGGGGAGACTCGCTAGTTGCAGGTGACCCGTAAAGATTTTCAACATGTTGAAAAATGTCCATGAGAGCCCCGGGTACCGACGAGTGGCCATTACCGTAAATCTCCGAGTTCGAATCAGGGCAAACTCGGGAGAGCTCTTGGAATGAACTCGTACCGTGGGACAGGGCTATTACCATACTAAGCAAAAAGCAACAAAACACACAACCATAAAACCGAGTCGGCCACTTCTTACCAGAGACCGCTGGCTTCACGATGTTAAAGTCCACAGGCCCCGCGGTTGGAGCTCCGATACCCGGCAAAGGGATCCGAAGCTCCGCAATGTTAAAGTCCCGCAGTCTCCTGCGACTTAGCGCCCGTTGGTCTCCAGGAAAGGCCGCCAACTCCACGATGTTAGGCTGCAGTGGGGACGGCGATATGATCCGGAAAAAATCGCATCTCTGTCGAAGTAAGATTGAAAAAAAGTTTCCCCCAACCCCCCACATAAAACAAACCAAGGAACACTAAAACATACTTTTTAACATCCTAAAAATAACAAAAAGAAGGTGGATAGGCTGATATTGCAGCATAACAATGTATTTTGTTTTGGAAGGATACATTTACAATGGATAACATTGATAGAGGATATTTTGGGTTGGGACCCATCTTCAATAAGACCTGCTGAATTACTCCAGCACAGAGATAGACACAAAATGCTGGAGTAACTCAGTGGGACAGGCAGCATCTTTGGAGAAAAGGACTCCAGAGAAGCTGCCTGACTCCCTGAGTTACTTCAGCATTTTGTGTTTTTTCGGTGTAAACCAGCATCTGCAGTCTCTTCCTACAAGAGTTACTCCAGCACTTTGTGTTTTGTTTTGTACATCTGCGTCTGCAATTCCTTGTACCTGCATTCACAATGAGTCGTCTCCAAACTACGTTCATTCTGTAACCATTTTTCATTCACAGTTGTAACCTGTGCTTGAAGTTATAGTACATTATATACCAGTATAAAAATAGCATTCATTGAGGGGAGAAAATCAGTACATGTCTGGCTGTCAAAATATTTATTTTGCTAATTAATTAAAGTTTAAGACTTCAATGAAGTTCTGAGAACAAATCAGTAAAACTGTTATCCTCGGGTGTAGATTAGAGGCTCGTGTTATGTCATGCTTTGTAGTTACGCCTACGTTTATTAGTGTCGCACTCCGCTATGCTCCGCAGCTTGGAGTACACTCCCAAGTGAGAGGTTGTACTTGTTTGTCTTGAATAAACAGCGTTTAACCTGACATGGCATGAGGTCTTTATTATCACAAGTGCCATAAATAACATTGGGCATCCCACTGATTAATGTTATTCACAAATTCCTGCAACACAAACTAACTCTGGGCTGTGGGAATCACGGAGATGTTAATTTGACAAGCTCCATTTCAACATTGCTTTTAATAGAGATTAAATTACAGTATGATGATTCACCATTCAATGTTGTTAGTGAAGATCTACACAGACCATTGCAACATGGCACATGTCACTAATGCCTAAATCCCTGTAATATCTATAATATTAAAGATATGCCAATACCAATATATTTCAACAGATGAGTTCAATATTAACTAATTATAAACCTTCCCAAAGGTGCACATTCATTTAAAATGTGATTGAATCTGTGAAATAACAACTCCAAACCTGAGAGGAAGGAATCTCAGCTGATCTTCTATCCAGTGCTCCCACACATGCAAAGAGAGTTTTTGGAAGTAAATATGGATGGGGAGATTTGCTGGGAATTCTATCATTACGATTTTTGGTCGGTGTGGACAAGTTGGGCCATGGGACCTGTGTCCATACTGTATGACTTTATGACTGACTGATTTTTCTGGGAATAAAAGAACTCTTGTAATCTGATACCTGACTTTGCTTCAGTAAAGGTTTAGGTTTCTCTTATAAACAGATCCCAGTGAATACTCCATTCTCAGAAAATATGTATTTCCTTCTGAAGAAGAGGCTGTTTTGAATCGAGGGTCCCAGGTTTCCTGCCTTCTATGATTAGTGAGGCATGAGATCCATGCTGCAAGCACAATAGTGCAGATGTTTCATCTGCATCCAGTGATTTTGGTCCCCACACAACAACTCCAGGTGATGGATGCGAGTCTTTAGACTTTGAGAAACCAATTATGTTTTGTAAACTTAATTTACTTTGACAGTATTTCGATGAAGTTGAATTGCAATATAGTACTGGTTAAATTCCGCTGACTTGATGTGTTTTCTAGACCCAAGAACTCTAAAGACATGTGAATACACAATCATCATCAAAAACCAAAATGTATAAGGAACTTTTGAGATACAGTGTGGAAACAGGCCCTTCGGCCCACCGAGTCAGCGCTGACCAGTGACCCCTGCATAATAACACTATCCTACACACACTAAGGACAATTTACATTTATACCAAGCCAATTCACCTATAAACCTGTACATCTTTGGAGTGTGGGAGGAAACCGAAGATCTAGGAGAAAACCCATGCAGGTCACGGGGAGAACGTGGAAACTCGTACAGACAAGCACTCATTGTCAGGATCGAACCCGGTCACTGGCATTGTAAGTCCGCAACTCAACCGCTGCGCCACCATGCCCATGACCTTCAAAATAATTTCAGAGTACATACCCACAGATACCAGGAAGCTGAAACAAAATGTATGGCAGTCGGTTAAGAAGGTATTGGGACCTTTCTCTTCGTTCCTTATGGCATAAAATTAAAAAGTAAGGATGTCGTGTAAGAACTGCTCACATCAAGGTCATAATTGTTGTTCTGCCCACCAGAGCACTGGAAGAATGTAAAGCTTACAAGGATGTTAGGACTGGGTGATTTTGATTATGCGGAGAGGCAGATTGGGACTTCATTGTTGTAACAAAGCTGCCGGAAGTGAGATTTAATTCAGGCAAATAAACAATGAGAGGTCTGTAAAGGTTAATAGAAGCTCGTATTTCCCATGGCAGGAAAGTTAATAATTATGGGGATTTGGTTCAAATTGTTGAAATGTTGAAAGCATCAGAAGATAGTTTTTCAAAACCAGGGCATCGGAGATATCCTCAAGTCACGTCAGGGTTAAGAGAGTTTATTGTCATGTGTCCATGACAGGACAATGAAATTCTTGCTTTGCTTCAGTACAACAGAACATAGTAGGCATTGACTACAAAACAGATCAGTGTGTCCATATACCATTATATACGTAAATACACACATGAATAAATAAACTGATAAAGTGCAAATAACAGATAATGGGCTATTAATGTTCAATCCTCATTCTTCAGGGAACGGGGCTTCCCCTCTTCTACTATAGATGAGGCTCTCACCAGAGTCTCTTCTATACCCCGTAACTCTGCTCCCCATCCCCCCCACTCATAACAAGGGCAGAGTCCCCCTTGTCCTCACCTTCCACCCTACCAGCCATCACATACAATAAATAATCCTCCGACATTTTCGCCACCTCCAACGGGATCCCACCACTGGTCACATCTTCCCATCTTCTCCCTTGTCTGCTTTCTGCAGAGACCGCTCCCTCCGTAACTCCTTGGTCAATTCGTCCCTTCCACCCAAACCACCCCCTCTCCTGGCACTTTCCCTTGCAACCGCCGGAAATGCTACACTTGTCGCTTTACCTGCCCCCTTGACTCCATTCAAGGACCCAAGCAGTCTTTCCAGGTGCAGCACAGGTTCACCTGCATCTCCTCCAATCTCATCAATTGCATCCACTGCTCTAGATGTCAGCTGCTCTACATCGGTGAGACCGAACGTATGCTTGGCGATCGCTTCGCCCAACACCTCCGCTCGGTTCGCAATAACCAACCTGATCTCTCAGTGACTCAGCACTTCAACTCCCCCTCCCATTCCGAATCCGACCTTTCTGTCCTGGACTTCATCCATGGTCAGAGTGAGGCCCACCGTAAATTGGAGGAGCAGCACCTCATATTTCGCTTGGGCAGTTTACACCCCAGCGGTATGAACATTGACTTCTCCAATTTCAGGTAGTCCCTGCTTTCTCCTCCTCTTCCCAGCTCTCCCGAAGGCCACTGTCTCCACCTCTTCCTTTCTTCTTCCTGCCCCCCCCCCCACCCCACCCTTACATCAGTCTGAAGAAGGATCTTGACCCAAAATGTCACCTATTTCCTTCGCTCCATAGATGCTGCCTCACCCGCTGAGTTTCTCCAGCTTTTTTGCCTATCAGAAGATAGTTGCGAATGATTTTTACTAAAGTTTGCAAGTCTAGAAATCAAAAGTCTGAAAATCAATGCCAGCAAAGGCATTTGGTAAAGTGAGAAACTATCAATACAGTTAAGGAATATCTTGATGAAGACTTAAAGGGCCAAAATCGACAATATTTCAGATCAGAAGCTAAGAAGTAGTATTAATCTAGTCATTCTATTTTTGGCAAACTTTGAACACATACCTTACGTTCCTATAGGGACTACACAAGAATCTAGAGAATATTGGAAAATCACTAATTCATACATTACCTCTATAAATCTTTTCCAACCACAGATATAGGTTTTCGGATTCATGATATATTAACAATATTGTCCATTTATTCTGTACAGTACTTGCTCTTTACTTTAATTTCCTACTTCTATTAGGCTCTAATTCTAATCATTTTTTAGTATTCGCTGCATTTTCTACTATAGGAGGAAAAAAGTCATGTTATTCTAAATGTCTTGATGCATATTTTCTAAAGCATTTTAGGATTTAGGGCCTGTACACTGTAGAGCAGCGTTTCTCAACCGGCGTTCCCCGGAACGTTAGGGTTCCGTGAGAGGTCGCTAGGAGTTCCTTGAAAAATAGTGATAAATAGGCTAATCATATGTAAATGCATTTTTGAGTCATTTTTGGGTTTAATTTCATATTCGTAATTTTATTATACACGTACGGCATATTCTTGAAAAATTCTTGGGTATTATATTAAAGTCTTCAACCTGTTATATCATTTTAAATTATAATCATCGGGAATATATTTAGCGATGTCGATATGGCACCAGTGTGCAACGGCCTTTAGTGGTCAGTGGACAGGAGATGTACGTGATGGATTCTTGTATCATCAAGTGACTCACTCGAGTACAGATGCATGCACGGTCTCCATCAGTTCTGTCCGTGCTTCCTTATAAGATATAATTAAGATAAGATATAATTTATTGCCACACAACCAGGGTCGGTGGAAATTTGGGTTGTCAGCAGCAGTACAATAATAAAGAACACACAACCACAATAAAACTGTAACACAAACATCCACCACAGCAATCATCACTGTGGTGGAAGGCACAAAATTTGGCCAGTCCTCCTCCATTTCCCCCCCCCCCCGTGGACAGGACCAGAGTCCAGAGTCAGTCCAGGATCAGCTCTTCCTCACCGGAGACCGCGGCTTTAAGATGGTGTAGGCCGATCGGTTTGCCTTATGAATTTTAAGAAGAAAGAGATTAATAAAGATATATAATAATTTTTATGTTGGGGTTCCCTGAGACATGAAAATTATTTCAAGGGTTCCGCAAGGGTAAAAAGGTTGAGAAAAGCTGCTTTAGAGTCATAAAGCCTTAGAGTTTCAGAACATTCATTCAATTCCATGAACATGGAAAAAGGCCTCTTGGCACAACATGTCCATGCCGACCCAAGATGCCCCATCTAATCTAGTACCATTTGCCTGGTACATATCACCCTCCGCCTTTCTTATCCATGTAACTGTCCAAGAGTTTTTTAAATGATCTTCGAGTGAAAATTGAGCTCTGTAGGATAATTTCTCCATGTTATTAAGTCCTTTACAGTGGTTATAGCAAACAAACAAACTACCCACCTGCCAATGACTGATGAGGCGCCCAGCTTTATGGTAAGAAGGGAAACGTAATAAGCTGATCATAAATAGACACAAAATGCTGTAGTAACTCTGCGGGACAGGCAGCATCTCTGGAGAGAAGGCATGGGTGACATTTTGGGTCGAGACCCTGCTTCTCACCAGAGATGTTGTCTGTCCCGTTGAGTTACTCCAGCATTTTGTGTCTAAGTTGATCATACAGTATATGCCTGCAAATGGCGTCCTGAAAAATGGTACCAGATTCAGATTCAATCTTTATTGTCATTGTGCAGTGTACAGTACAGAGACACCAAAATGCAGTTAGCATCTCACCCAGAAGAGCGAACATAGAATAATGAGCAATAAATATATATACGTCCATACAGTAGTAGCAGTGCAATTTTTCCAGGGGAGTTAGTGTCCGGGGGGTGGGGTGACTGGCAATCACCAAGGGTGCAGAGTTAAGTAGTGTAACAGCCGCAGGGAGCTCGTGACACTTTAATGGTTGGGGCTCATCTACAGCAAAGTGACAATGTTACATCCAAAACAAAAATTGCAGATGTTGAAAATTGAACCAAGTTCAAAATTGACAGAAGTATTCAGCTGGTCAGTCCACATCTGTGGGGAGAGAAACCAATGTTTCAGGTTGAAGATAAGGTGTTTGTAAAGGTGCTGGGAATGTGGCAGGAGCTCGGTTTGTTTGATTTCCTTCCTTGTGTTTTCCTGGGACTGGAGGACATGCTCATCCTGACCTGCCTGACTTGTCCTCCTGCCTCTACGTTATTTTATCCAGGAGTATGTCACGGCTGTGTCCAGAGTTAACATTACGGACGGTTTGTCTATGCTCTCACCCTCTATTGTTTCAGTTTCAATTTTTCGTCACATGCACTGAGGTACAGTGAATCGCTATTGTTGTGTGCTATCCAGTCAGCGGAAAGACAATACATGATTACGATCGAGCCATTCACAGTATATAAATAAATACATGATAAAGGAATAACATGTAGTGCAAGGTTAAGCCAGCAAAGTCCTATCAAGGATAGTCTGAGGATCACCAAGAGGTATATACTGTAGTAGTTTGAACCACTCTCTGGCTGTGGTAGGATGATTCATTTGCCTGATAACAGCGGGGAAGAAACTATCCATGAATCTGGAGGTGCGTGTTTTCACACTTCTATACCTGCATTAACCTTGTTTACAGCCTATTCCCATGGTCACTCCGGTTTCACTCGATCAAAGATCCCAATCCCTCACCCTCCCTGAAGCAATACAAGCTTTGTGTAGGAAGGAACTGCAAATGCTAGTTCAAACTGAAGATAGACACAAAATGCTGGAGTAACTCAGCGGGACAGGCAGCATCTCTGGAGAGAAGGAGTGGGAGACGTTTCAGGTTGAGAGCCTTCTTCAGACAATCCTTCTCTCCTGAGATGCTGCCTGTCCCGCTGAGTTACTCCAGCATTTTGTGTCTATCTTCGCAATACAGGGCTTATGTCTCCTTTTGTTTACTTTTCAGTTCTAACTAAGTGCCTCGAACCTGAAACATTAACTGTATCTCTTCCTACAGACACAGCCTGACTTGCTGGGGGATTCCAACATCTTGTTCTTTATGTGACAGTGTTACAATGCTGGTTGTCACCAGCCGAGGATCAATCATCTTTTATAAACTAGTCTTTCCCTCAATTACCTACAGTATGGCTAAGACACACATAGAATATAACAAGTGGCCATCAATAACAGCCTTCCTGCGATCCATGTTGAAAATTAAAAGCATTCTCTGGTCTTTGGTTCCATTTGGGCTTTGTCATTAATCTTATCAAACTGTAGGACTTCCATCTCATCGCAAAGACCTTGGCAACAGTTTGATCGGCGCATCTTCATCTTTACATTAAGACCGTGGATTTTCTGACCCTATTTAATGAAGCTTTGTGGAAATTCATCTTTTAACCAAAAGGTTCAAATCCTGTAATACCTGCAGCAGATATGTTTGTTTATGAAGATTACAATGTATTGCACATATATGAGAATAAGGTATAGTTGCTTCTTAATATGCTAGCAACATTGTTAAGTGACTGAAACTCTCACCATGTGCACAGTAACGTGAAGATTCATTTCTACTCAATAACAGCATTTGAGCTTTAGTCAATGTCTCTGGTTTAACAACCACTCGCTAATTCCTGTTTAATAGCACCATATTACTATGGGACATACCATGGGAATCTGGTACTTGTCCTTAAAGTGGAACAAACCCATCCTTAACTTAAAGTGAAGTCAATTCACGGGAGGGTTTAAACTAGATTGGCAGGGGGTGGGATCTCGTGCAGGTCAGAGGCACATGAGAGGCTAGCCAGTTTGAATGGAGGATGGTGTGGGAAAGGTTAATGGACAGAATTGGCAAAAAGCCGGAGAGCAAGGATGGAGGGTTGATTTAAACTGCACGTATTTTACTGCAAGGGGCTTGAAGGGTAAGGCAGATGAGCTTTGGGCATGGATAGGTACGAGTGACTGGGACGTTGTAGCCATGACTGAAACCTGGTTAAGGGAGGGGCAGGACTGGCTGCTCAATGTTCCGGGGTGCAGGAGCTTCAGGAGAGACAAGGGTGAGGAAAAAAGAGGAGGGGAGTTGTATTGTTGGTTAAGGAGGATGTCACGGCTGTGTTCAGAGGTGACATTACAGACGTTTCGTCTAGTGAGGCTATGTGGGTGGTGCTGAGGAACAAGAAAGAGATGATCACCTTATTGGGGGTGTACTACAAACCCATAATAGTCAACAGAAATTTAGAAGAGAAAATGTGCCGGGAGATTGTAGACAGCTGCAGGTCAAATAACGTTGTTGTGGTAGGGGATTTCAACTTTCCCAATATAGACTGGGAAAAATCATAGAGGCTTAGATTGGGTGCAATTCCTCAAAAGTGTTCAGGAGAGTTTTCTTAAACAGTGAGTGGAGGCCCCCTCATGTGAGAGGGCAACGCTGGATCTAGTATTGGGAAATTGGGAAGGTTAATGAAGTGTGTGTGCCTTTTGGGAAAAGTGACCACAGTTTGATTACGTTTAAGATAGTTATGGATCGGGACGGAGAGAGTCCATGTGTTAACTGTGGTAAGGCCAACGTTGAGGGTAGGAGGATGAGGGGATATCATGTAGAGGTCTACAAAATCATGTGAGGAATAGATCGGGTAGAGGCACAAGAGTCTTTTACCTGGAGTTGGGGAATCGAGGACCAGAGGACATAGGTTCAAGGTAAAGGGGAAAAGATTTAATAGGAATCCGAGGGGTAACTTTTTCACACAGGTGGGTGTCTGGACCAAGCTGCCAGAAGAGGTAGTTGGGGCTGGGACTATCCCATTGTTTAAGAAACTGTTGGGCAAGTACATGGATAGGACAGGTTTGTAGGGTTAAGGGCCTGTCCCACGAGCATGCGACTGCATGCGGCAAGCGTGACCAAACGGAAAGCGGGGGCCGCGCGGGGGTTGTGCGGAGGTCGAGTGATCCCCGTACAGGGCCGGTCCCACCAGCATGCGACTGCATGTAGCAAGCGCGACCAGTCCTGAAGCGGGGACGTACGGCGTCAAGACGCTGCGTATGCCCGTCGAGGCGGTGCGTACGGCGTCGAGGCAGCTGCGGGCCGGAAGGCACAAGCCGCGCAGAATTTTTTAACACTGTCATTTTTTCGGAGCCCCGCGTGATGTCGGGACCACCTCCATACAACTCCATATCCGGCGATCGAAGTGGGACCAGCCCCGCGAGGCCGTACGGCTCAAGCGACCACATTAGATCGCGCTTGCCGCATGCAGTCGCATGCTCGTGGGACAGGCCCTTTATGGACCAAGCGCAGGCAAGTGGGACTGAGGTAGCTGGGACATTGTTGGCCGGTGTGGGCGAGTTGGGCCAAAGGGCCTGTTCCCACACTGTATCACTCTTTGACTCTATGACTAATTAAATCTTCTCATATAGTGCTATCTATTGGTTTCCTGTTTATAGTGTGTTGGTAGAATGAGGTTTATCAGACAAGCATTGTCTTGGTCAATCAGTCTTTTAATTTGACAGCTTCTTCTACCTTAGGATCAGTTTTCAGTTTACTTCTCTTGAAGTCGATCAATTCTCAGCAGGCTCGAAAACACTTCTCCTGCCTTTCACATTTGAAGCTGTTGCTCCAAATCAATCAGCCGTTAATCATTATTAATTGAATGTTGCTGTATCCATTGTCAAACTAGGACAAGAATTTGTAAAGATCAATTGACTTATTACACCAAGGAGTTCCGAACTAAATAACAGGAATGTAATACTGCTGAAGCACCATCAAGTGGCTGGATGTTTTAGAAAAGGCTGTTCTTATCAATTAGTTTTGCTCGCTCTAATTAAGCATAAATCTACTTGTAGTTGTTTATAGTTTGCAATACCATTCAAGTTGAATAGATGTTATCATTGTGCAACATACATTAAAGATTTAATTAAGTATGTCATTAAATAAACAAATATTCTAGTAATCAGATATGTTAATTTATAATTTATAGCACTAATATCCATTCTTTTTTTTTGTAAATTTAAAAATTGACAAAAATTATTTTGCCCTCCTGTGATACTAAACCATTTTGCATAATGTCTTTTTCACCCTTCATATTTACTGGGCCAGATTGAAATACCAATCGCAATGCAGTACTTCATTTTTCATGTAATCTCTGCTTTCATGAAAAGAGAGGTCATGTACAGTTATTGCTCGTGTAGAGTATCTGTTCCTAAAATTTATTATGACAGACGTAATGGAAAAAGCACAAATCATAATACCTTCAGCTTTAAAATGATATCTGTAAATGTCAGAAACACCCATCTATTTGTCTTTATTGGCATGTACAAAAGCATGGGAGAAATTGTATTTACACAGTGACAATAAATGTGTTATGTGATAGAAATTCATAGATAAGGAAATAAAAACAATACAAAACCCTGCCAACATTGCAAACGAGCTGGATTTATATTTTTAGCTCTCGATTTGTATTTAAGTGGACCTGTGGTTGTAGACTTTGGCATGTGGAACGAACGGAAATTGGAAGTCTTTGAGTGCAATAGTTTAGGTTCAATGCAGCACAAAACCCTAAAAGTTGCTCAAAAATGCTGCCCTAAACTCACCACTTGAAAGAGATCCTGAGCAGTTCCCATCTCTTACAAGAATCAATTATAATCCCCTTTTGATCCACATTTATTCAGCACAGGACCTTGGCCCAGGAATTGTGGCTAAAGCAGTTGTGTTAAAGGGCACCTTTGCTGAAGATAGAGAAATGGGAGATTGTGGTTCCTATCTGTAGGAACAAAGTGCATTTGACTGGCCATGTTGTATTTCTACCGCTGGCTGAAAATATTCATTTTAAGGAACAAAATGTAAAAAGCAACAAATGATCACAATCCGCATCTTGAGCCGTGGGTGAGGTTCTGAAAGACTAGCGGATGATTAATTTTTGTACCTTGATTTAAAAGGGCTGTAAGAACAAGCTAGGGGACTACAGGCCAGTGAGCATGACATCAGTGGTGAAAATGTTTTGCAGGAGATTCGTAGGACCAGTACAGTCAGGGTCATAGAGTGATACAGTGTGGAAACAGGCCCTTTGGCCCAACTTGCCTACAACGGCCAACAATGTCCCAGCTACACTAGTCCCACTTGCCTGCGCATGGTCCATATCCCTCCAACCTGTCCTATCCATGTACCTGTCTAACTGTTTATTAAACGATGGGATAATCCCAGCCTCAACTACCTCCTCTGGCAGCTTGTTCCATATGCCCACCACCCTTTGTGTGAAAAAGTTACCCATCGGATTCCTATTAAATCTTTTCCCCTTCACCTTGAACCTATGTCCTCTGGTCCTCGATCCCCCTACTCTGGGCCAGAGACTCTGTGCTTCTACCCAATCTATTCCTCTTGTGATTTTGTACACGTTACGCGGTATATGCATAACACACTGATTGACTGGGGAATAGGCAACATGGCATTGTATGTGGGAAATCATGCCTCACAAATTTGATAGAGTTTTTTGAAGAGGTCACCAAGAGGATTGATGAGGAGAGGGCTGTAGACACTGTCTACATAGACCTTAACAAGGCCTTTTAGTAGATCCCGCATGGTGGGCTATTCTATGAGGTTAGATCGCCACATATCCGAGGGAAGCTAGTCAATTGAATTCAAACTTGGTTTGGAGAAAGCAGTCAAAGGGTAATTATGATTTGGATGAAAATGATCTCAACGGTTCAATGGATGTCACCAATGGATGTAAAGTAATATTTTTCTAATTTTGCAGTTGACACCAAAATTGGTGGTTGAATACATAGTGCGGAAGGATACCAAAGTCCACAACAAGATCTCGTTCAGTTGTGAAGGTCGGCCAAGAATTGGCAAATGGAATTTAACTAACAGATATAAGGTGTTGCTCGTTGGAAAGTCATACCAAGGCAGGACTTACACAGTAAGTGGTGGAGCCCTGAAGAGTGTTGCAGAGCAGAGAGATCTGGGAGTACTGGTGCCTGGTTCCCTATATGTAATATGTTAAGTGAACACCGTGGTGAAGAAGGTCTTTAGCAAGCTTGCCTTCATTGGAAAGGGTATTGAATACAAAGGTTTGCACATCATGATGCAGCTGCGCATGTCGTCGGCGAGATCACCTTGGAGTAGTACTGTGTGTATTTCTGGTTGCCCAGCTGTAGGAAAGATGACATTAAGTTGGAAATAGTGCAGAACCAATTTCTACAAGACACGCAAACAATTTAATTCACACAAACATCCATCCCAGTGAACCTCCTCCTCACTGTGATGGAAGTCTTCCCTCTCCCCATTCACTTCCCGATGTTAAAGCCCCAGGTGGACGATGGTGAGTCCCACGGCTGATAAGGCCGCGCCGGGCGATGTACGGCCCCTCTCCAGGTCTTAATGTCTCAATGTGGGAGCCCCCAGTGGGCGTTGGCATGTCCCGCAGCCGTTAAAGCCGCGCCGGGCGATGTAAGGCCCCGCTCCGGATCGTCCAACCCTGCGACACGGGCGGGAGAAGTTGCGTTGCGGGAGCTCCAAAAAACGGTCTCCCACCAGGGACCCGCGATCTCCCAATGTCACCGTCCACCGGACCTGCGGCTGGAGCCTCTGAGCTCCGGCGTCGGGTCACAGTCGCTCACCATCACCGCTCCCCACACTCCGAGGCCGGCCGGCCTGGTATGGTGGGGAGATGGTGAGTCCACAGGCTCCGCAACTGGAGCCCCCAGGTTGTTCCGGCTGGAGGCCGCTCCATGGTACTAGGCCCTAACGACAACGGAGACCCGACAGGAGAAAGGTTGGGTCTGCCGTACAGGGAAGAGATTTAAAAGTTTCACATTCCCCCACATATACACAGCCAAAAAACAATATTAAAAAAACACAACAAACTACATTCAACTGGGCAAAAAATTAAAAAAAGACAGACAGGGGCCGCTGCAACGTCGGTTGCACCACCCACTGAATATAAGGACTGGGTGGATATGCTGGGATTTTTGTTTTCTTAGGAGCGTTGGATCCTGAGGGGTAACCTCAAGATCATAAGATCATAAGGTCATAAGTCATAGGAGCAGAATTAGGCCATTCGACCCATCAAATGTACTCCACCATTCAATCATGGCTGATCTACTGTATCTCTCCCTCCTAACCCCATTTTCCTGCCTTCTCCCCATAAACTCTGACACCCATAGCAATCGGGAATCTATCTATCTCTGCCTTAAAAATATCCACTGACTTGGTCTTCACAGCCTTCTGTGGCAAATAATTCCACAGATTCAGCACCCTCTGACTTAAGAAATACCTCCACACCTCCCGAAAAGAATGTCCTTTAATTCTGAGGCTATGATCTCAAGTCCTAGACTCTTCCACGAGTGGAAACATCCATCCATATCCACTCTATCCAAGCCTTTCACTATTCTGTACATTTCAATGAGATCCCCCTCATTCTTCTAAACTCCAGCGAGTACAGGCCCAGTGCCAAGAAATGCTGATCTTGGGTTAACCTCATAACCTTAGTGATGTGTGCAAGATCATGAAGGGCATGGATACAGTAAACACTCACAGTCTTTTTCCCAGTGAAGAGGATTCTAAAACTAGAAGGTATTGGGATGTGACTCAAGAAGGACGTCAGAGGAGACTTTTTCACTTGGAGACTGGTCTGTATCTGGAATAACTTGTCAGGGGAAGACACAGAGGTGGATACAATTACAACTTTTAAAATACATTTGGGAAGATATAAAGGTTGGGAGGGTTTCGAGGGCTGTAAGCCAAATGCAGAACAAACTGGAAAGGCTGTGTTTTGTTTTCTTTTTTTTTCAGGGTATGGGAATTACTGGCAAGATCAGCATTTATTGTTCACATCTAATTGCCTTTGAAAATTGAACTGCCTTCTTGAATTGCTGAAGCATACACCCACTATGCTGCAGGAAAGAGAGTTCTATAATTAAGGCACAGCCAAAATAAAGGATATATTTTCATATCTCTCTGATGTGTAAATGCAATTGGCGGCATTCCCATGTGCTTGAAACCCTGGTAGAAGTTGCAGTTTTGGGAGGTGCTATCAGACTAAAGGCCAGTTCTCACGGTGCGACCTGATGCAAGATGTCACCCGAGTGAAGTGGTCGTGGTCCAGCACGAGTTCCGCACGATATAGCGGGAGGTAGATAAAGAGTTCCCACGGTACTCTGCAATTCTGTCATTTTTGCGAGTGACTTGTCCGTCTCCCGATCTTTCCCGTTAATCGTGAATGAACATCGTGGACTGTAGTGTAGTTAATCACGTGGCACAAATTATGTTACTTTGTGTCACACAGTATATTGTTTTTTTTCACCCGAGCTCTTTAATGAGCTGAAGAATAATCTGTGTTTTTTTAGACAAATGTTGTTTGGTGTGATGCACCTTCTCTCAATATGTGCAAGGAGTCATCTTTTTATTTTGTCAATTATGAATAAAGACTGTGTCTCACATTGACCGTGATGATTGTGTTATTTTATGATCTACTGAGAGGTGAAACTTTCAGTCTGAAGAAGGCTCTCG
This sequence comes from Leucoraja erinaceus, assembly GCF_028641065.1. Classification (NCBI taxonomy): domain Eukaryota; kingdom Metazoa; phylum Chordata; class Chondrichthyes; order Rajiformes; family Rajidae; genus Leucoraja; species Leucoraja erinaceus. Next base: position 10,333,913 of record NC_073391.1, on the reverse strand, counting down.
ACCCGAAATGCCACCCGTTCCTTCTCTCCAGAGATGCTGCCTGTCCCACTGAGTTGCTCCAAGCAACTGGTGTCTATCTTCAAAGGACTGACCACCGGGCTGGTTGTCGGGGCTGGCGTGTTGCATTTCACAGACCGAACTTGGGACGGGCCTGGAGTTGGGAGGGAAAGGTGGGGGAGTCGAGGGAGAGGAGGGGGAGACAGATGGGGGTGTCTTCATTTAGTGGCAGTGGGTGTCTGTCACTGAAACAGGCAGGTGAGATTTCACATTCACCTTGTGTGTGCCTCTCTCTCTCTCTCCCTCCCTCCCTCCCTCTCACACAGGCATGAATGGATGAACTCCACGGGCCAGGCAGCATCTACGGAGGGAAATGGACAGGCGACCCATTCTTCAGGCTGCCTTATGTCTCTCTCCCCCCCACCCCCCAACTCCCACCCACACACACGAATGCTGGAGAAACTCAGCGGGTGCAGCGGGTGCAGCGGGTGCAGCGGGGCCGAAACGTTGTCTATTTCCTTCGTTACATAGATGCTGCTGCACCCGCTGAGTTTTTTCGAGCATTCGCGTGGGTGGGAGTTGATAATGCCATTGAAGGTTAGGCTCTCACTTACTGACATTCCTGTGGCATGAATGATACAGCCACTTATCTGTCCTTACATATATATATCTATATTACTAAATCTCTGATCTTGACCGCTTTTGGCCGACTGTGCTGCGATTTCCGAGAGAACGCCGCCACCTACGGCATCATTTTTGGCCAACACGCTCAGATATTAATGTTTTTACAAAATTCCCCATTCTCTCTGCTGCCCCCGCTGGTGGCAGGGGAAGTGACTATAAAACCAGGAAGTGTCATGCCTCACTTAGTCTCTGACATGAACACAGGAAGCGAGAGGGTCACCGCTCTCTGAGCTGCGAATAACACTGAACGCACGTCTACTCCACGGTGAGTCCCCTCAATGCGGCTGAAAAGTGGCTGCAGCCCTTTTTAACAATTTTGTGTTCACAAAAGTAATTTTGGTTAACCATATCACCATATAACCATACAACAATTACAGCACGGAAACAGGCCATCTCGGCCCTACAAGTCCATGCCGAACAAATTTGTTCCCCTTAGTCCCACCTGCCTGCACTCATACCATAACCCTCCATTCCCTTCTCATCCATATGCCTATCCAATTTATTTTTAAATGATACCAATGAACCTGCCTCCACCACTTCCACTGGAAGCTCATTCCACACCGCTACCACTCTCTGCGTAAAGAAGTTCCCCCTCATATTACCCCTAAACTTCTGTCCCTTAATTGTGAAGTCATGTCCTCTTGTTTGAATCTTCCCTATTCTCAAAGGGAAAAGCTTGTCCACATCAACTCTGTCTATCCCTCTCATCATTTTAAAGACCTCTATCAGGTCCCCCCTTAACCTTCTGCGCTCCAGAGAATAAAGATCTAACTTATTCAACCTATCTCTGTAACTTAGTTGTTGAAACTGCAAATGGTTGTCGGGTGTCTGCAGCCCAAATGTTTGCCTTGGTTTGGCTTTTAAAATCATTGCAACAGTTGGATGCCTGCCCAAGCATCCATACGGCCCACAATGTCTATACTAGCCCTTAGGAAACCAGTACCTTCAGCCCGCAACACCCATACCAGCGCAACAGACAGCCCCCCCCCCCCCCTCCCCCCCCCCCCACTGGCGAGCAGTATTGGAATTGGTGGAGCGGTGGAATATTGCGTTGGTGACCAGCCCTCCCGTGTGATGTTGGGATATATATACGTGTGTGTACTGATGGGTATGTGTAAATATATACACTGAACCTTTTTTTCCTCTCTCGTTTATCATATTGTTTACAGTGTATTATGTTTGCATATTCTGTTGTGCCGCTGCAAGTAAGAATTTCATTGTTCTATCTGGGACACATGACAATAAAACACTCTTGACTCTTGACTTATGTCTCCCCATCCCCCACCACTCCATCTCCTCTTTCTTGTCCACATCGCCTTCTGTCCCCCTGCACCATTGTTCCCTTGTATCCAACCCAGATCCTCCCCTCTCATTCCACCAACATTCGTTACTGTGGCTTCACTGGAATCATTTTGTCTCACACCCTTCTTTCTTCTCTAGCCTTTGTCCAACCATCTGCCTAGCAAACCCTCCCCACCTTGCCTGTGTTCAGCTATTACCAGCCATGCTTTATCCTGCCCCTCCTCTCTTCTAGCTTCCACCCCCCCTCCCCTCTACAGTCAATCAGAAGATGAGTCCTGATCCGAAACATCACATATCCACTTTCTCCAGGATACAGCCAAACCCTCTGAGTTACTCCAGATCTTTGTGTTCTTTTCTTTGTTTAGGTTTGCTGCATCATTTGCTGAGAAATTGCAAATGGAATTTAGCATCATATATCGAAGATAGACACAAAATGCTATCCCACTTGGGAAACCTGAACGGAAACCTCTGGAGACCCACCCAAGGTTTCCGTGCGGTACCCGGAGGTTTATTTCCGTCTCCCTAGCTGCTTCCACTACCTGCAACCTCCGGCAACCACCTGCAACCTCCGGGAACCGCAAGGAAACCTTGGGTGGGGCGCAAAGTCTCCAGAGGTTTCTATTCAGGTTTTTCTAAGTGGGACAGGGGCATTAATCCATTTTTTTGTGTCTATCTTTGGTTTAAACCTGCATTGGCAGTTCCTTCCTACACATAGTATCATATATCACCAGCAAACATCCCCACCTGATAAATGAGGCCATCGATTACGTTGTTTTATTTAGAACTGACGATGATGTGCAAAATGATGAGGGACCAAGATAAAGTTGGCAGAAAAGGCAAAGAAATTGAGAAGAGAAATGGATAACTTGGTAGCATAGAACTAACATAAATAGTGGAGGGGTTGGAACGTAGTTAAGAAGAAAGTATTTCAAAGCCCAGTGGGTCTGGAACTCACTGCTGAAAGCAGAGGCAGAAATCCTCATCATAGTATTGTGCTTGGGCCACAGGCATGGCTAAAATAAAGCTTGATCCTCAAAGCAAGTCGTTTTCTGCTACAGATATTTTTGAGCTTCAATGGAATCAGGAACCCTACAGACTTGTGCATATTTTGAACAGTTCAGTGATACCTTCATCAGAGTTGCTAGTGAATGACCTAATGTGAAATTTTACCACCCTCAGAAAGATCACACTTTTCCCTTTGTCAATGGAAGTAAGAAAAAGAGGAATGTCTGCAGGGCGATAACTTAACAAGTGGCAACGGGAATTTAAAAGGGACAAAACCTGGTTGATATTATAGATTACGTGGATAGCAGTTCTCTCTTTGTTATAATTAGTTTTAACTTTCAGAATACCAAAGTGTTCACACAAAGAACAAATATGGATTGACATATTCATTGTTATTTTTTCCAGTGGGAAAGATTTGAAGCAGAATTTAAATTAGGTATTAAACTGGGTATACAAAATAAAAAATAATAATTTGAGCAGATAAATGTACCAAATTAAAGATATCAAAAAATGTCAGATTTAAGTCCACAATAACTGGAATTAAATTAGTTCAGGGACGCTTTGTAGGGGACCTGAGAATAATATACATCAATTTCAATGTCCAGCCAATGTGCTGAAGTAATTTAATAAGGTAACTAAATGCAAGAATGGAACTAAGCATGGAATACAAATCTACAGGGGTTATACCAAAATTTTACAGCATACCAGTTATATCACACGTTAGAGTATTGTGATTAAAAAGGATTCCGCTCGCTAAAAGCAACTTCTGTGAAGAGATAAACCAGAGCTAATATTTCTAGTTTGTAAGCTGTCGTCGAAATTGGAAACAGTTACAGTGTGGAATAGGTTTAAGTAAGCACAAGGGTAGAGGAAGGAAGGAGAGGTAGAGAGATGGAGTGAGAGTCGAAAGAATGTGCACTCCATCTCACCTCTCATGGGAAAGTGACGTGGAAATTGAAAGGATATTGGAAGGTGATGGAAGAATGTATTGGAGTCCCATGAAGAGAATGTGTCATCAGTCTGAAGAAGGGTCTCGACCCAAAACATCACCCATTCCTTCCCTCCTGAGATGTTACCTGTCCCGCTGAGTTACTCCAGTATTTTGTGTCTATCTCCGGCTGTATTTAAAATGCTTTATGGAAGCATTGTCCTCGTAGCAATGGCAGATGATGTTGTTCAATGTGAATGATTTTTTTAATGATTGTGCTGGAAATCCGAAAATAAGAATTAGAAATCTTTTTCATGTTATATTTGGAGACTTTTCAAAATGAAGGTGAAAACAAGGAAGATGTTATGGTTCTGTGGAGAAACAATACTGATGAGAGAATAAGTGCAGGGAATGGGCTCCTTTCACGTAATTCTAGTAAAATGAACGTGCACCACAAACATTGATAGAATCAGGGGTCATGCAAGAAGGAAACAGGCCATTTGGCACATCATGTCTATCCTGACTATGAGGTACGCATTTACATTAATTCTATTCTCCCCACAGATTCTACCATTCACCCACAGACTAGGGGCAATTTACCACGGCCGATTAACCAGGAAGGAAACCCACCGGGCTGCATAAAGAATGTGCGAACGAGAATATATAGCACCAAAAGTCAGGATTGAATCCAGATCACTGAAACTATGAGAAAGCAGCTCTAGTAGTTGATCCACTATGCAGCAAAACAGTAGTGGCACTGACAGAACAGATGGAACTGAGATGGAAAGACTTGGTGAATGTAATAAAACCATCATGGGAAGAAGGTGGGTGGCAATGAAGACAATTTACCCAGAGAGTTGTTGGGTTAAGTGTGTGCCATTGATGGGCAACCCAGCACATAAACAGAGATGGACAAGTCTATGAAGGGGAGCTTCAAGGATGAACCAGAGGCAAGGGAGGGATGGAAATAAGAAGCAAATGTTTTTCCCTTTCCAACATCCAGAACCCTGAACATTCCTTCGAGGAGAAAAGGCATGCTTCTTCAAAGCAAATGCTCTACACCTGAGGATGGATGTGCTGGCATTGGAGAGGGTCCAGGGGAAGTTTACGATAATGATCCTGGATATGGTTGGGTTAATGTATGAGAAGCTTTTGAAGGCTCTGGGCCTGTACTCGCTGGAGCTTAGTAGGATAATGGGGGGATCTCATTGAAAGCAACTGGATAATGAAAGACCTAGAAAGAGTGGACGTGGAGAGTAAGTTTCCAGCAATGGCAGAGTCTAGAATCAAAGGGCACAGCCTCAGAATAAAAGGCCATACCTTTAGAATAGAGATGAGGAGGAATTTCATTATCCAGAGGGTGGTAAACCTGTTGAATTCATTGCTACACGCGGCTGTGGAGGCCATTTCACTCGGTATTTTTAAAGTGGAGATTGATAGGTTCGTGATTAGTAAGGGTGTCCAAGATTATGGGGAGAAGGCAGGAGAATGTAGTCGAGAAGGAATAATAGATCTGCCATGTTTGAATGGCAGAGTATACTCAACGCACTTAATGGCCGAATTCGATCCTATGTCTTATGGTCTTAACATTGTGTACAGAGACTTCAAATCCTATATCTAGCTTTCTTTCAGACAATGTCACCATATTCACTTCTTGAAATCCATTGGATTTTTTTAGCATCCCAATTCCACATCATTTTATCCTTTAATCTACTGTGAGATTTAATTAGGGTTTAAGAAGGGTTCAACCACCAACCCAGAGAATTATCGTCCTGTTTCATTAACAAGTACTTTTAATTGATAGTAATCTGATGCGACACGTGAGCAAACATAACATTCTTGCTGACAACCAACATGCATTTATGAGGCATAGATCATGCGAGTCTCAGCTCACCCTGGCCAAGCACCTTGATAGTAACGTCATCACAGATTTAGTTGTGCTGGACTTTTCTAAAGCATTTGATGTCATCCCACACCAGAGACTGCTTCGGAAGCTTGACTTCTATGGTATTCGTTCCAACACGAAACGATGGATTTCCAGTTTCCTGACAAAACGTCTTCAGTGTGTGTGTGTGAACGGAAAGAGCTCCAATTGGCAACCAGTGTTGAGTGGTACACCACAGGGCACAGTACTTGGCCCACACCTATTTTTGCTTTACATAAATGACATAAATGGAAAAGTCGCAAGTACGACCAGACTTTTTGCTGATGATTGTTTGCTGTACCGTCCAATTAAGTCAGCTGATGATGAAGATGCTCTCCAAAAGGATCTCGATACTATGGTTAAGTGGTCACAACAATGGGGCATGCAGTTCAACCCTTCCAAATGTGAAACTATGTGTGTCACCAGAAAGAGGAATCAAGGCGAAACATTTTACAATTTACTTGGTGTCACCCTTGAAGAATCCAAACAAACCAAGTATCTTGGCATCAAATTGCAGAATGATCTGCGTTGGAATGGTCAGACTCATCATGCAACGGTGAAAGCAACAGGTGTCCTAAACTTTCTGAGGCGCAACTTTCATCATTGTTCAACTTCTGTCAAGGAGAAGCTATACTTCACCCTCGTTAGACCTCATTTGGACTTCGCAGTTGCAGCATGGGACCCATACACAAATAAAAACATTTCTTCCATCGAATGTGTCCAAAGACAAGCAGCTCGATTTGTTACTAACACCTATGAGAGAGAAGCGAGTGTCACCAAACTTCTGAATTCTCTGGGGTGGAACCCTCTCCAAGACAGACGTGAAGCTCACCATTTGACCTGTTTTTACAAAATGTTAAATGGTCAGCTCGACATAGACTACAAGACCTACACCAAACCCAAACCAATTAGGAGCAGATGAGGGCATTCGATCCAATTTGTGATCCCAGCTACAAAGACAGATGTATACAGCAATTTGTCCTTCCCCCGCACAATTAAAGCATGGAATAATTTCCACCCAACTATAGTTACCCAACCAGATGCAACTAAGTAGCTCTTTCTTCCCAATAACCCTTTCTGGCTTAAGCCCTCCCTTCACCACCTCCAGTTTAAATTCCATTTGAAATATTTTGGAGGACCAAGAAACCAAGAACCAAGATTACCTTGTTCCACCACATTCCAATATGCAAACACTGTTCCACCATGGGCACTGCACAATTGTCAATCCCGCCAATAGTCTGGCATGTGAAATTCCTTGTATGTTGCCAAACATACTTGGCTAATAAAGTATTATTGTGATTGTGATTGTGATTGTTTTCAACCCTTTTCCAGAAGTTCTGCATTTAAAGATAATTTTTAGTGGTTTGCGTAAGAAGTGGCATTGGCTTGATGGGCCACATGGTCTCCTTCTATGCCTTTGAGAATATAGTGCTAACCTTTTTTACTTAGTTTCCTTGAACTAGCTTCATGCCAAGACCTGAAGGTAGGTACTGTTCAGATATTAATACTGAGGGGCATAGGTGAGGACCAGACAGGGCAATCATAAGATGTTCAATACCTGAAGCATGCTGACCTCTAGTTTATACTATTTTCTTGATTAGTACAGGTGTCAGAGGTTATGGGGAGAAGACAGGAGAATGGGTTTAGGAGGGAGAGATAGACCAGCCATGATTGAATGGCGTAGACTTGATGGGTTGAATGGGGTGGGAGATTACAACCTTCACGTGGTCCACCCTGTTTCAACTAATGCAATCAACCCGACGTGTACAAACAAGATCAAATAGAACGTTGACCTACAATTTTAGTCTGTGCACGCCATACACAAGAAGAAGATGGGTTGAAAGTCCTAATTCACATGATCTTATGATCTATAGCTCTACTTTTAAACAATATGCAACAATATGCATTCTAGATACATTTAGTGCTGCCCTGACTTGATAATAAAGGTCAAGTGAGGGACATAACTATAGGTTATATAGAATATAATTCTAGCTTTGATGTTCGTGTACAGAGGATCATGAAAGCATATTTTTGAGCTATCAGGTCTGTTTTGATTTAAAATTATTCCAGTGGCAGACAGGATGATGGGACCCCAGGGTGAAGCCAAGATGTTGTTTTGACAGGACTACACCAACATTGTCATGGATAGCTTTTGACAGGACTACACCAACATTGTCATGGATAGAAGGCTGTCAATGAGGTCTGTGGTGTCAGAAATGACGCCAAATTTGGCATTGACCATACCCACGCTCACAGTAGGGTGAACTCACGTGATACGTTTTATTTACAATGGTAAGAAAGTCCCGGGCCACACGGGGGCGTTGTTCCTCGTCGTCAGGATGCACGTGCAGTGGCGCTGGCGATCTTGGGGTTGTCCCGGCAACTCAGCTCTGGTCTTCAAAAGCGGAGGCGCGGAGATCACAGGCTTCTCCCTGCGGTTCACCCTTGCCTCGAGTGGAGGTGCTGATGGTCTCATGTTTACGCTGGCAATCTCAGATTTATCCAGTTGGCTCAGCTTTGGGTTTTAAGAGGCAGTGCTGGCAGTCTCTGGATTATCCTGGCAGCCCAGTCTTTGCCTCTGTGTATGGTCACAGACCCCCATTGTCCATGGGCAGGAAGAGGCATCTTCTGGCATCTCAAGCTTGCCCCGGCCACTCAGTCTCAGCCTCATCAGAGGCGCTGGCTGTCTAGGACATCTTCCCAGCCGTCCCGTCTTGACCACATGGTGAGACTGGTGGTCTCTGGCTTGTCCCAAGTCTGCAACAGGAGAACACAGCTAGCAGGGAGGGCTCGCACTTTGTCTCGTCTCGTCTCGTCTCATCTCGTCTCGTCTCGTCTCGTCGCCAACCAATTGGACCCAATTGTTACCAGTGATACTGGGGATTGGCTTTTTCTGGCCTGAGAGCCAAAGATAGGGATCAGAGCAGTATCCAATGTAAGGGATGCTGTCACCGGTTCTATACAATGCATAGATTTATTGTGCAACCAACCTTATTTACTGTCAGCCCATGGCCTCCCATTCCACACACGTTGGAAGGCCGTAGGCCATGGAAGGAATTGCTGCAGATCATAAAATTATGTCAAAGAAAAAATGGTACAAGTCCATGCAAGAGAAATTATTAAGGAACAAAGAAGATTGCAAAAAGTGGTGAACACTGCCCAGTCCATCACAGCATCTAACCATACCATCGAAGGGATTTATAGGGGGCCCTGCCTCAAAAAGGTAGCCACGCATCATCAGGGATCCATACCACCTTGACCAAGCTCTCATTTCACTCTTGCTATCGGAAAGAAGGTATAGGAGTCTGAAAACTGTAACGTCCAGGTTTAGGAGCAGCTTGTTTCCAACAACCATCGCTATTGAACACTATGAACTCCAAATGAACTTCAAACTCCCTTGATTGCAGTAGGGACTTGGGGGAGCATTGTGCTTGACTTTGTACTCTATTGTTTGCAACGAGACCTGGGTGTCATAGTACACCAGTCATTGAAAGTAGGCATGCAGGTGCAGCAGGCAGTGAAGAAAGCGAATGGTATGTTAGCATTCATAGCAAAAGGATTTGAGTATAAGAGCAGGGAGGTTCTTCTGCAGTTGTACAGGGTCTTGGTGAGACCACACCTGGAGTATTGCGTACAGTTTTGGTCTTCTAATCTGAGGAAAGACATTCTTGCCATAGAAGGAGAACAGAGAAGGTTCACCAGACTGATTCCTGGGATGGCAGGACTTTGATATGAAGAAAGACTGGATAGACTCGGCTTGTACACGCTAGAAGTTAGAAGATTGAGGAGGGATCTTATAGAAACTTACAAAATTCTTAAGGGGTTGGACAGGCTAGATGCAGGAAGATTATTCCCGATGTTGGGAAAGTCCAGAACAAGGGGTTACAGTTTAAGGATAAGAGGGAAGTCTTTTAGGACCGAGATGAGGAAATCATTTTTTACACAGAGAGTGGTGAATCTGTGGAATTCTCTGCCACAGAGGGTAGTTGAGGCCAGTTCATTGGCTATATTTAAGAGGAAGTTAGATGTGGCCCTTGTGGCTAAAGGAATCGGGGGGTATGGAGAGAAGGCAGGGATGGGATATTGATTTGGATGAACAGCCATGATTATGTTGAATGGCGGTGCAAGCTCGAAGGGCCGAATGGCCTACTCCTGAACCTATTTTCTATGTTTCTATGTTTGCTTGTTTTATATATTGAACTCTCTTTTGTTGCAAAATGGCAGCGCCTCACGGCAGCAGCTTCTGCAATTCATCTGTCTTTTTTTTCTTTTGTCTTGTTAAGTGTATGTTTTGGTTGCAGTTTATATATTATTTTAGCTGTGTATATGTGGGGGGTGGGGGAATCTTTCATCGGGAGCTCGCGGGAGACCGCTTTTTGGAGCTCCCGCAATGGCAACTTCTCCCGCCCAGATTGCAGAGTTAAAACGACCCGGAGCAGGGCCTTACATCGCCCGGCACGGCTTTAATGGCAGCGGGACTTACCATGGCCCGCCGGGGGCTCCAACATCAAGAACCGGAGCAGGGCCTTACATCTCCCAGCGCGGCCTTAACGGCCGCAGGACTTACCATCGCCCGTTGTGGGGCTTTAACATTGGGAGAAGAATAAACAACAGGGGAGAGATAAGACTTTGCCTTCCATCACAGTGAGGAGGGGTTTGGAGATTCACTGTGATGGATGTTTATGTAAATTGTGTTAATTGTGTGTCTGGTTTTTTACATGTTTGTATGACTGCAGAAACTTAATTTTGTTTGAGCTTAGGTTCAAATGACAATAAACGGTATTCTGATTCCGATTCCGATATGCTGTGAACTGAGTACATATTTGTTGTGCTGCTGCAGGTAATAGTTTAATTGTTCCTTTTCATGACATATGACAATAAGACGCTCTTGACTCTTGACATCACCTACGTACCTACACATTCATCAGCTAATGTTATTCTTTTTTGCTTGCTCCTGCTTGGTGAAACCTTTGTGGTGGACAGTAGCTCAGATGGCAGACGGTGCAGCAAGCATCCTTTCCACAGCCTGCTTTACAAGCTTCCGTGCAAGGCAGAGATACAGTAGTTATTGATACACTGGCCCACTGGTGTGTTTCCGATAGATAAGGGGGAACCAGTGAGAAGAGGAAGAATAATCAGAGCAAGCACTTCATGGTTGCTGCCTCCGTAATGCCTCCAAAGCATAACCCCATTCACCTTACCCTTCCAGCAGAGCTGACAGGCATTTTGTTGCAAAACAAGGATATCTAACCTGCTGATTAAGGAGGCTTTCATCGTGTGCAAGGTCATAGCTACGCAGACACAAAATGCTTGAGTAACTCAGCGGGACAGGCATCTCTGGAGAGAAGGAATGGGTGACATTTCAGACTGAAGAAGGGTCTCGACCCGAAACGTCACCCATTACTTCTCTCCAGAGATGCTGCCTGTCCCGCTGAGTTACTCCAACATTTTGTGTCTATCTTCGGTGTAAACCAGCATCTGCAGTTCCTTCCTACACAGGTCACAGCTAGGTTTGCATACTACCATGTGACTGCTTTTTCCAAACTATATACCTTATTCCTAAAATAGGTTATTTCACAAACATTCACTCTACTAAACATGTTATTAGTTTAAAACACTTGCGATATGTCAACATGCCCCAAGTGTTTCTTTGCCAATCACAATCAGTAAAATGTTTGAGAGGTTGTTACACAGGGCTCCGTCATTCAGCATCCGATGGCAGCCTTTCGCCAAAGAGAGTTTCAGCAGCTGTACTAAGATTTAGTGCATCCCTCAGCTTGTACTTCTACGCCTTGCATAGAGCCAGTTGGCAGAACTTGGTTAGCGATATCTCCTTACACTCGAAGACCAGTGTGTTCAAAGCAGACCGAAGAGCATCTTTCACTGCTTTGATGATTTGCTTGCAGCAGCCAATTCTCATCACAATCTGCACCTTTGGGGACAGCTCACAGAGTCCTGTGTTCTGAAACAGCGCTTGATATGGTTCCGCATGGCAGTCTGCTCTGGAACGTTAGTTCGCATGGGATCCAGGGAAAGCAAGCCGACTGCATAGAGAATTGGCACCATGAGAGGAAGCAGAGGGTGATGGTGGAAGGTTATTTTTCATACTCTGACTAGAGGTGTCCCCCAAGGCAAATCACTGTCTGTGGTTTATATAAAATAATTTGAATGATAATGTACAAGGCATAATTAGTAAGTTTGCAAATGACACTAAAGTGTGTGGAATCATAGGTAGTGAGATCGTTATCAAAAATTACAGCAGGATATTGATCAGCTTGACAAGTAGACTGATGAAAGGAGTTTAATGCAGATATGTGTGAGGTGGTGCATTTTGTGCAGTGAATGGCTGGGCTCTGGGGAGTGCTGTAGAGGAGAAAGGTCCAGGAGTGCTGGTATATAATTCCTTGAAAGTGACATCACGGGTGGATAGGGTGGCTATCGGTACATTGGCCTTTATCTGAAGAAGGGTCTCGAACCGAAACACCAGTGTTCCTTCAACCCAATGATGCTGCCTGACCCGCTGAGTTACTCCAGTATTTTGCGTCTATCTATTGGTCTTCATCAATCAGAGTATTGCGTATTGTGTACATAATACCATGAATATATGATGGCCGCCTTAGCTCGTGCAATTGAACGAGTGAGCTATACCCATGTGATCAATTGTTTTGGCTATTTTGCTCCATTTATTTCTTGTTGCAAGCCCCTGGTCCTTCAGAACAGATGCCCATCAAATTCCAGTCACTGGATCTGACAGGGAGGGAAAATGGATCTGATTAGACAATTGACAATAGACAATAGGCGCAGGAGTAGGCCATTCAGCCCTTCAAGCCAGCACCGCCATTCAATGTGATCATGGCTGATCATCAACAATCAGTACCCTGTTCCTGCTTTGTTGGATTTAATGCTCCATGGAGGATAAAATGCCATCACATAGGGTCTTCAGGCTCAAGAGTAAGTTCCTTCATACTTTACACAGGACTACACCCACATCAGTACCTCAGTCGTTCCATGATATTACTCCTGAAGTACATTTCTTTCAATGCCTCTCGAGTTGCACCACCTATTTACGACTGAACAAAGTAGCCCTCCAATGCAAACATCTCAATGTTGCCTTGTGTCCATGACTTGACACCTCAAGTGACAATCTAAGTAGGCCTGCTAATGTAAATCGAACCATGAATTGTAATTGCTGGTAATCTGAGACAATACAAGGCAACTGGCGTCTATGAAGGATCTCGGTACATTAACTACTCCTTCCACATTGTATATGTAGAAACAAGGAATTGCAGGTGTTGGCTACACAAAAGGACACAAAATGCTGGAGTAATGATGAGTCAGGCAGCATCTCTGGATAAGGAAGGATCATGACCCAAAACATCACCTTTCCGTGTTCTTCAGAGATGTTGCCTCACGTGCTACGTTTTGTGTCCTCTTTCCACTGATGCTGCCTGATCTGCTGAGAGTCTCCAATATTTTTTTGTTTTTGTTCCAGGACACTTGGCACTGTGCTAACTGGCCCATTGTGCATCCATATCCGGCATGTCATTAAAATGACCCAGCTATGACCCTCTTCTGAGCTCTAGAGAAGGACGATGCAAGACTTAACCACCATCTAGTAAGCCTCCAGTGGATGGGACACTGTGGCACGGTGGCGCAACGGTAGAGTTGTTGCCTTACAGCGCCAGGGGACAAGGTTCAATCCTGACTACGGGTGCTGTCTGTATGGAGTTTGCACATTCTCCCCGTGACCGCCGTGGGTTTTCTTTGAGAACTTTGGTTTCCTCCCACACTCCAGATGTACAGGCTTGTAGGTTTGATATAAATGTAAATTATCCTTAGTGTGTGTAGGATAGTATTAATGTGTGGGGATCGCTGTTCACTCCGTGGGCTGAAGGGCCTGTTTCCACGCTGTATCTCTAAAACTAAAACTAGAGAAAACTAAAACCAGATTCCCTGTGCTTTCAGCCTGTCTGCACTCCACTTCAAGTTTACTCCCTTGAATCTGACCTAATGTGTTTGTTCTTCTTGGTGCCTGTTTGACAGGTCCAATGACTTACACTTAACTTTGGCCTCAAAGCTACCTGGAGTAAACCCATAGAGAGAGATCGGTCACATAAACAGGGGCCTAAGTCCACACTAACTATCAACCAACCATTTAACCAATCTTACATTAATCCCTATGTTTTATTCTTCCCATGTTCTGATGAAATTCCTCCAGATTCTACCACTCATCTGCCATCTAGATGTAGGTTACGGTGGCCAATTAACCAACTAACCCACACATCTTTGTGACGTGGAAGGCAACCAGAATACCAGGAGGAATATGCAATATTCAGTAACCATTGGGAGAACATGCAAACTCCACACAAGCAGGAGCCAAGGTCAGGATTGAACCCAGGTAGCTGGTGATCAAGAAGATAGGTCTTGAGAAGTAAACTATCTGGAGCTCCTGGCAGAGTACCCATGGCAGGAAGGTCAAGTGGGAAGGTTGATGACAAAGCGCAGTCTAAGAAGAAGACTTCAATAGATAAACAGGCGGAGGATTGTGTCTGGCCAGTAGGTGGGCCACCATAATAGTTGAGAAGGTGGAAGAAGACTGCGGCAGGGTAGGACTCACAATTGTTGTGAAGCCCATGCCATTGGACATGGATCTGTCTCTATCTCTGTCAAGAACCATGTTGTAGTTGTCCGTGCACCAGTCACTCCTTGTCAAAAATGTCACGTACAAGTACCAATCTAGAGGGGAAATGGAAAGGACCCACCAGCAGAAAAATCGGACGTGAATTCAGGTGCTCATCAATGATGAATAAATAGTCCATCAAAAATGGGACACTTTTGGAGCCCCATTTGAATGAAGCTTATGATTTGCCATATTTTGTCTCTTGCTGGAGATTGAAGTTTCTTGGTTTTTTAAGTTCTCCATGTATTTCTCATAAATGGAGGTATTCCACCTTCAGGCAACTTAGCCAGTTTCTACAGCCTCATGGCTCCAAGAATGTTTTACAAACAGAAGAGATTGTCTCTCCCATGGCGTTTCCACAGGGACAACTAAACACCATCAGCCAGCAGGGCTTAAGGTGTGTAGGCACATTCACCATACATGATACATAGCAATTTCTGTTTCTGCAGCAGGTATCGACCCAGAATCATTCACGCTCGGGAAAGTGTGGAGTTGGATTTAAAACAAAAAGTAGCGGATTAAACATACACAGCAAAAAACGAAAAAAAATAAGTTCAGATATCAATCAAAGAAGAGAGAATGGCTAAAGGTCAGCCTCGTATTGCAAGCAGCAAAATCGGCAAACCCACTGGCCATTAGAACAGCTGGACTTGCAATTTAAAGCAAGATTGAAAGCTAGGATCTCCGAACCAAAGGGTTTTATTGAAATTGTGTGTTATACCTTCCACAAATATTTTTAATAGTCCTACCAGTATTAAAATTCATGATTCTCCTTTCAAAGCACTTATCATACTCTGCAATTGTGCCCCCAACTTAACTTGTAGAAACGTTCCTCGAATAGTCAATCTGGGCTAAACATAATCTCTTCAGTTGATTGACTGGATCGCCTCCCTCTACAGCTGCTCATTCCTCCCACTCTTTATCCAAATTGCCCACTGCTCTGGGTGCACGATCACCCTCATGATCAGTTCTTGATCACCTGCTTGGGCAATGCTCTCCTGGTGCACTAACTGGCCACCTGTTCCTTTGTTATTCTTGTGTCACATGGGCTTTGGCTGCTAACTTCTGCTGTAAACAGATTGTCTTGGATGGCGAGATTTACTAGTCTATTACTCCCGAGTGGGTTGTATTGCCTTACATTAGAAGAATTGCTATGCAGTCCTTCAAACGGATTCTGAAATTGTTTAGAGGGTTTTTTTTACCTAGGATGATATTTTTTCTGTTTAACCAATTGCATCCTGGAGGATTATTTCATAGAGTGCTGAGTATTGGAATGGTTGCTTCCAGCAACTGTCCAGAGGTTCATGGAATCATAAAGGTATACAGCAAGGAAACAAGCCTTTCAGTCCAATTTGCTCATGCTGATCATAGTGCTTACCTCAGCTAGTCCCCTTTGCCCATATCCTTCAAAACCGGTCCTCTCCACACACCTAAATCTATTTTCTACACTATAACTGTACCCGCCTCCACTTACCAACTCATTCAATATACCTTCCATTCTCACTATTGCCCCTCATTTCCTTTAAAAACATCCCCTCTTGGCTTAAATGCAATTCCCCTTACTTTTACTCTTCCCTACCCTAAAATGACTTGAGATCGTTCACCTTACCCTCATGAAATGAAGTATCTCCATAGGATCATCCATCAGCCTCCTACACTCCACAAAAAACAGCCCAGGTCTAGTCAGCCTCTCCTCATTACGTACGTTGTTCAGCTCTGGCAACAGCCTTGTGAATCTTTACTGCACTCATCCCAGTTTCATAACATACTTCCTATATCTAGGTGACTTCACCAACTGATGTGCAGTCTCACCAACGCCTTGTACATCTTCATTTTACTGCTTAGAGATACAGCACAGAAACAGACTCTTCAGACCACCAAGTCCACGCTGACCAGCAGTTACCGTGTACACTCTAACACTATAGGACAATTTACAATCTTTACCAAGCCAATTAGCCTACAAACCTGTACATCTTTGGATTGTGCGAGAAAATTCACGCGGTCACAGGGAGAACACACAAACTCTGTTTGGACAGTACCCATAGTCAGGATCGAACCCGGTTCTTTGGTGCTGTCAGGCGGCAACTCTACAGTCAGAGGGTGGTGAATCTGTGGAATTCTGCCACATAAATCTGTGGAGGCCAAGTCAGTGAATATTTTATAGGCAAAGACTGATTAGTATCGCTATCAGAGGTTATGGGGAGAAGGCAGGAGAATGGGGTTAGATGGGAGACATACTACAGATCAGCCATGATTGAATAGCAGTGTAGACTTGATGGGCCAAATGGCCTAATTCTACTACTATTTCTTATGACCTTATGACCTTACCACTGAGCCGCCATGCCAGCCCTTGAGCTGTATGAGGACATCTCAACTCTTGCACTCCATGCCCTGGACGATTAACATAGAAACATCGAAACATAGAAAATAGGTGTAGGAGTAGGCCCTTTAGCCACAAGAGCCCCATCTCTCTTGTGGCTAAAGACTCCCTCTTAAATATAGCCAATGAACTGGCCTCAACTACCTTCGGTGGCAGAGAGTTCCAGAGATTCACCACTCTCTGTGTGAAAAATGTTTCCCTCATCACATGTCCACCATTAAGGTGAACATGCTCAGTTATTGATATTCATTATCCTCAAGAATAGTTAATAGACAATAGGTGCAGGAGTAGGCCATTCGGCCCTTCGAGCCAGCACTGCCATTCAATGTGATCATGGCTGATCATCCCCAATCAGTAACCCCCCCCCTGTTCCTGCCTTCTCCCCTGACTCCGCTAAATAGTCCTTAAATATTCCTTAAACCTGGCAAATCTACATCTCTCTCCACAGATGCTGCCTAATCTGCTGAATATTTGCAACATGGTATGTGTTTATTTCAGACTTACATTAGCAATTTTTCAGCTTAATGTATGCCGATATCTGATTTGACAGTGACCCATGCAGAAAAGGCCTTACATGTGGATCAGATCAGAACAGTTTATTATTGTAGCAGCAGGGTGCAAGGAAATTCCTAGTTCACATCTTCTTCTTTCATGTTCTTCTTCCATGTTTCAAATGTTGACATCGCTATCATCGACCGTCCTGAAAAGGACGCAAGCTTCCGGCAAAAACAAACAATGGGAGCCATCACTTGTTGCAATAGATGATGGCGGTAGCAGAATTTAGCTCGAGATGCTTCCAGTTTCCTGCCCCGCGACTCGACGCTTCTGCTATGGGGCCCTAGTTCACACGAAGCCCACAGAATAAACAGTGTACATATAGTAATGTGAGTATGACAACAAGTACCAAACAGCAGAACAATGCAAGATTATAGCGTGAAATCTCAAGGTGCAAAAAAAATGTAAATACAATAATGAAAATAACCAAATAATGGTAGAGTTATGAGCAAGAGGACTGGTAGTACCTCTGGGAAGTGGGTTTGAATTATATAATTGGTTCAGACATCTGAAACCACTGGTTCTTAAGCATGGATGTCTGGACTTTCATAATCCTGTATCTTTCCCAGGAGATAAAAGAGCGGAAAGAAAATGGCCAAGGTAGCAGGCATCCTTTAAATGTAGACCCTCCCTCCATTTTTAATCCATCTGCCATTTTGATCCATCTGCCATATTTGTTCTTCCACATTGGACCCTCCTGCCTCAATGAACCAACTCCACCCTCACTCTCCCCCACTTGGCTCTTTCTTCCCATAATCCCTCATCCTTCATTGGTCCTTATCACGAAACAACCCTCGTCTCACCATTTTTCCTTCCCTCTGTATACCAGCTTTCTTTCCTCATCGTTCTCGGTCCTGATACAGGATCTCAACCAAACGGTTCATCTTCCTCGACAGATGCTGCAATTAACCAGCAGATATCCTCCAGTAGTTTTTTTTTGCTCCAGATTCCAACATCTGCAATCTCTCGAGACTCCACGATAACAAAATTGCTGGATACGCTAACTTTTGCTGTCAGTTCCACTCAGAATTGCCAGACGTCAAAGGTCAGGCAGTCTGCCACCTATGGGTTGCAGAAGCACTGGGCTTACTGACGGGTTTGAGGTGTCTGTCCCCTCTGGCACTGACCTCCACACTGAACCTCAGTCTGTCGTAGTTCATCAGCATTAGACTGGAAAGCCAGCACTGTGATCCCATGCCAGGCATAGTTGAACTGAATAAAATACAGAAAGGGTGAAGATTTTTCAAATGATGAGAGTTTGGTCATCGTAGATTTTTCAGAACGATTTGCAGTCCTTGTACAAATCACGAAAAGTACAGTAGTCTATTAGGAAGTCTAATGGTGTGTTGACTTTTTATTGCAAGAGGATTTTAGTACAAGAATACAGACCAAACGCAACGTACTGTATGGACTTTTGGTCTCTTTACCTAAAGAGATTCACCAGTTATGTTCCTGGGGTGGCGCTACTGTCATATGAAGGTAGTTTGACCAGTCTAGAACTCGATGCTTTCAAGTTTAGAAGAACAAGCGATGACCTAATTGAAATATACAAACTTCTTAGAGGATGGATATGAGGAGATATTCACTGAAAGACAGTGAGTCACTGGAATTCTCCACCCGGCTGGTAGATTGCATTCAAAACAATGTCAATAATTTCCCGAATATGGGAGGAATGAAGAGATATAAACATTGGAAGGTCATGTTCCAGTTGTATAAGATGTTGGTGAGTCTGCATTTAGAGTATTGTGTTCAGTTCTGGGCACCATGTTATAGGAAATATGTTTTCAAGCTGGAAAGAGTAAAGAGATTTATGAGGATGTTGCCAGGACTTGAGGGTCTGAGTAGGTTGAGACATCCTGGAATGTAGGAGGATGAGGGGTGGTCTTATAGAGGTGTATAAAATCATGAGAGATGCATTCACCCAGTAAGGGAATCGAGGACAAGAGGGCCTTGGTTTAATGTGAAGGGGTAAAGGTCATATGGGATAGTAGAATTTGGCCATTCGGCCCATCAAGTCTACTATGCCATTCAATCATGGCTGATCTATCTAACCCATTCTCCTGCCTTCTCCCCATAACCTCTGATACCTGTACTAATCAAGAATCTATCCATCTCTGCCCTAAAAATATCCACTGACTTTGCCTCCACAGCAAAGAATTCCACAGATTCACCACCCACTGACTAAAGAAATTCCTCCTCATCTCCTTCCAAAAGAAATGTCCTTTAATTCCGAGGCTATGACCTCTGGTCCTAGACTCTCTCACTTGTGGAAACATCCTCTGAACATCCACTCTATCCAGGCCTTTCACTATTTGGTAAGTTTCAATGAGGTTGAAACATTTAAACAGGGACATGGATAGGGCAGGTTTGGAGGGATATGAACCAAACGCAGGCAGGTGGGACTACTGTAGCTGGGAAACGTCAACCAGTGTGGGCAAGTTGGACCAAAGGGCCTGTTTCCACATTGTATCCCTCTATGACACTATGACTCTATATGGGGACAAGATAGGAAAAAATGTTGACGAAGAAAATCTGTCATGATCTTACTGAATGGCAGCCCAGGCTTGAGGGCCTGATTCTATTTCTTGTACTCCTGCAGTACAGGTTCCCAATCCCACTCATTTTGATGGAATTATAGGATGAATATTTATGAGGGAAAGAGGGAAAATTTTGACTTTTAACATGTTATTTTAGTTTAGCTTAATGTTTTTAATTGTTTAGAAGGGTTTTTAGTTTTCTGTGCATCTGCATGATATTACTAATAATTTTCTATTTTTAAATATTAACTTAATTTTAAGAGGTTTTAAATGTCAGGGGCATTTGAAATCTATGAAATCTGAGCCATCCTACAGTAACTAGAGAGCAGTCCTGAACTATTATCTACCTCATTGGTGACCCTCGGACTATCTTTGATCGGACTTTACTGGCTTAACCTTGCACTAAATGCTATTCCCTTATCATGTATCTGTACCTTGTGAATGACTCCATTGTAATCATGCATTATCTTTCTGCTGAAGATAGACACAAAAAGCTAGAGTAACTCAGCGGGACAGGCAGCACCTCCGGAGAGAAGGAATGGTTGACGTTTTGGGTCGAGACTCTTCTTCCCGCTGTGTGGTTAGCAAGCTTTTCACTGTACCTCGGTGCACATGACAATAAACTAGAACTGAACTGAAATCAATGACAACATAGAGATAAGTAGATGACAGCTTGAAGACCCTCTATAACTAAAGCTTTTTACTGTACCTTGGTACACGTGACATTAACCAAAACTAAACTAAACCAAAGTATACTAACTGCAGCATGCAGCTCCAATTAGAGGGAGTCCCAGTGCAGTGCCGAGCAGATGGAATGAGGCTCATTGTTGTGAATGTTAAGATAGAAGAATGTGGTGAAGTTATTCCAAAATCATTACAATCTATAATGTGTTGCAATGTTGACTTATCAGAAATTATGGAGGCATGCAGCAGGTAACGAGATTCCCAAATGGATGGGCAAAGCTGGTTAGCATGCAACATCAATCAGTTTTATTCGTCACATTGCACATAAAGTGCAAGTGAAATTAATTTGTCAGCAGCGGTACAATGATAAAGAACACACAAACACAATAAACATTTAACACAAACATCCACCACAGCATTCATCACTGTGGTGGAAGGCACAGAAATTGGCCAGTCCTCATCCATTTCCCCCGTGGTCAGGACCTTAACCCTCCGCAGCCATCGCTGCGGGCGGCCAGATGGTAAAAGGACAAGGTAAAAGTCAAGGTAAGTCCAGGATCGGCTCTTCCCCACCGGAGACCGCGGCTTCAGGCTGGTGTAGGCCACGGGCCGGTGGTCGAAGATTTAAAGTTCGCGCCGCAGCCAGAAGCACTGCAGACCGCAGGGCCGACAGACGAAGCTCCCCTCCAGGGATCCCCGCCGATGGTAAGTCGCCACCGCGCATAAGCTTTTCACTGTACCTTGGTACACGTGACAATAAACTAAACTAAAGAGGAGAATGTTATGTTTATGGGGGAAGAAAACTTTACAATTGCAATAATTTAGCTTCATTTATTTTGAAAACCCGTTAAGCCACATCCAACACTTAGAAGCTGAGAAATTGAAGCCATTTGCACATTTTTTTGTATCTGCAAATTATATATAAACATAAAAACATAGAACATAGAAAGATAGGTGCAGGAGTAGGCCATTCGTCCCTTCAAGCCTAAACCGCCATTCAATATGATCATGGCTGATCATCTAAAGTCAGTACCCCATTCGTGCTTTTTCCCCATATCCCTTGATTCCTTTAGCCCGAAGAGCTAAATTTTGAAAACATGAGAGGGATAAAGGCAATCTTGCACGTTTTAATATGATTGTCACCATTTGATGCTGAAATCCAATTGCAGCTTTGAATCCAAGTGTGATTCGATTTGTGAAGTTGTTCCTCCAGCATCCTTCACACACATAATGGCTCTATTAAGATGCATGACACCTTACCTCTATATTACCAATGGAAATTGATGTAATGTACAGCCTTTGTTTTTAACTTATATCAAAATAGTGAAAACCCTCAACAAATTCGCAAGGAGATAGAAATTATACGTTCTGGCTGATAAACTGAGGAGAAACATTCTGCATCTTCCCACGGGTTTTAAATGTTTTGTACGTTTCACTCATTATTACTGGGTCTCACTTTATTTATTGCAGTTGCACTCAATGGAATTTGATTCTACCATTACCGTATATTCTGTCATGTCTTGTAGTGTCTTGAGGCTACTCACAACATTGGATGGGGGTCAAGGAAAGAGCGTTCACGTCACGGCCCTGTTTTCACCAACCTTTCCACTACCACGCACAAGAAGCACAAGAAACGACAGGACAGACACCATTCATGCAGATGCCGAGATGTGTGTTTAGCTCTGGCTGAACAACTTCTAATCTTGTGTCTGGACTCGATAAGAAGACAGCAAGGGATTCAAGGGGAGCTGATGATGATTGTAGGGGTTGGTGTGACCCAACATGCTGTAGACATACAATGCCCCCTCCTATGGCTATCCATGGCAGCCTGGTATCTCGCTGTTCTGTTGCTGCCATCAAGAGAGTTCTTTCACAATAAGACAGAGAATTCCTAGCAACAAAATCCCACCCATTGCAATCTCTGTGGGCAGTGCAGTCAGGAACCGTGCACGTCATGCCTTAATGCAGATTCAAATAAAAAACAATCTCATTAATCTTTTTGAAGGTATATTTCCCTATTTTGTGAAAGGGGTGGTCCCCGTATTACGGTGTTCTCCAGTGTATAGTAGCTTTAATTGGCAATATCCTAAACTGTCAAAACAGTTAGTCTTGCTAATTATGCGCTGCAAAGTTAATTGCTGGCACCCTTCAGAACTGCAAAAAGCAAGTATTTTGTATAAACAAAGACTTCTTGATTTTTCTCACTGTTGCTATTTGTTCTCTTCGAATTTTTGGGGATCAATGAGGTGGTTGGTTCTTTAAATGTCTAGATGCATATTTATCATCTGTTCTTGCACCAACTGCTACCAAGTTCAATGACTGCGAGCCACGCGCCGGTTAATACATCTTTGTATTGGATGGACATTAGATGGACTTGAAGGAGCTCCGGGCACGTTGAGCCTCCTCAGACACGTTGACCACAGTTTATCACTATTATAGAAACATAGAAACATAGAAAATAGGTGCAGGAGTAGGCCATTTGGCCCTTTGAGCCTGCACCGCCATTCAATTTGATCATGGCTGATCATCCAACTCAGTATCCTGTACCTGCCTTCTCCCCATACCCCCATGATCCCTTTAGCCACAAGGGCCACATCTAACTCCCTCTTAAATATAGCCAATGAACTGGCCTCAAATACCTTCAGTGGCAGAGAATTCCAGAGATTCACCACTCTCTGTGTGAAAAATGTTTTTCTCATCTCGGTCCTAAAAGATTTCCCCCTTATCCTTAAACTGTGACCCCTTGTTCTGGACTTCCCCAATACTCCAGGTGTACGCAATACTCCAGGTGTGGTCTCACCAAGACCCTGTACAACTGCAGTAGAACCTCCCTGCTCCTATACTCAAATCCTTTTGCTATGAATGGTAACATACCATTCGCTTCCTTCACTGCCTGCTGCACCTGTATGCCTACTTTCAATGACTGGTGTACCCAGGTCTCGTTGCATCTCCCCTTTTCCTAATCGGCCACCATTCAGATAATAATATTCTGCTTAGGTGCAGACCATTAGAAGTGAGGAACATACAACAGAGATTTAACATGAAACAGACCCCAGCAACTAGGCACCCACAATGTTAACACCTCCAGTCACAGTGCCCATAAAAAAAGTGGTTCCCTCTGCATTTTGGGTCTGCTTGAAAGATGGCTGTAAAGATGTAACAATCTCCATTGTATTTTCATAAATACCCTACACAGGACTTCAGCAGTATAGAAGCAGTGAGATATGACATCTACTAGTTGCTATAAGCTTTTCATGATGGATGCTTTTAAGGAGATCTCTTAAACTCCATTACTTGCTTACAAATGATGCTGAGTCAAAAAATATCAATCTCTGGGAAATGGAATTGAGTGTTCATCCTGACTTCTCTCTGATTTCCCTAGGCACCTTCCATCAGATGGTCTCACCTCATTCTGCACAAGCACAGTCAGTCGAAAGAAAGGTCCCAACAAAAGTAGTTGCCTGACGATGATCAAGGAAAAGCAGAATGGCAAAAGGGGAAGGTAACAACGAGGCACACAAACAGTAACATTAATCAGGAATCAGCTAAACTAGTTGGAGAACTAGGGTGGAGAATGGATGTAGAGAGAACGGAAGCAAGAGTTACTTGAAGTTAGATAAATCAATATTCATACTGCTGCGTTGTAAGCTGCCCAAGCGAAATATGAGGGACTGTTCCTCCAATTTGCTTTTGGCCTCACTCTGTCAGTGGAGGAGGCCCAGGACAGAAAGAGCAGTATTACCCCCTCCCCAGGTACTTTCCCCTGCAACTGCAGGAGATGCAACACCTGTCTCTATACCTCCTCCCTCGACTTTGTCTAATTACCCCAACAGTTCTTTCAGGTGAGGCAGAGGTTCACTTGCACCTCCTCCAACCTCATCTACTGTATCCGCTATTCCAGGAGTGGGCTCCTCTAAATCAGCGAGACCAAGCGCAGACTCGGCGATCGTTTCGCTGAGACCACCTAGGCCTAATCGATCTCCTGGTTGCTAAACATTTTAACTCCTCTTCTATTCCCATATGGACCTTACATTCTCTGTACCCTTCCATATCTGGCTCTGAACACCAGGAAAACAAAAGAGCTCATTGTCGACTTCAGGAGGCACAGCACCGACTTAGTCCCCCTACACATTAACGGCGAGTGTGTGGAGAGGGTCAACACCTTCCGGTTTCTCGGCGTCCATATCGCGGCTGACATCTCCTGGACGGACAACACGACGGCGGTCATCAAGAAGGCTCAGCAGCGGCTGCACTTCCTGATGGTCCTCAGGAAGCACAACCTGGACTCTAACCTGCTGCTGACCTTCTACCGCTCGTCCATCGAGAGCCTGCTGACATACTGCATTACAGCATGGTATGGCAGCTGCACCATGGCAGACAGGGAGAGGCTTCAGAGGGTAACCAGGACAGCGCAGAGGATCATTGGTTGCCCTCTCCCCTCCCTGATGGACATCTACACCTCCCGCTGCCTTAGCAGGGCAAAGAAGATCACCAAAGACAGCTCCCATCCTGCGTTTGGACTGTTCGACCTGCTGCCCTCTGGAAGGCGCTATAGGTGCATCAAATCCAGGACAAACAGACTCAGGAATAGCTGCTTCCCGAGAATTATATCTACCATAAATTCAAATCCACACATGCACTGACTACACCGCCCAACACGGACTTCCATCTGTATATATGTATATATGTATGTAGCGCCGTAGAATTTGTGCACCTATTCCCCCCCCCCATCTCCCTTCTGTTTTGTTTTTCTGTTTCTTGTTTTTTGTGTAAAATTGTATGTATGCACTGAGTACGAGCAGCTTTCAGTTTCACTGTACATGTATAGTGACAATAAATGGCATATCTATATCATATGTCCAGTTTCCCTCTCGGTCTGAAGAAGGGTCTCAACCCAAAATGTCTTACATTTCTTCTCTCCAACTATGCTGCCTGTTCCACTGAGTTACTCCAGCATTTTGTGTCTATCTTTGGTGTAAACCGGCATCTGCAGTTCCTTCCTACCCCAAAAAAGTTGCCTGTCCGTTCCTTCCTCAGATGCTGCCTGACCTGCTGAGTTCCTGCACCACTTTATATTTGCTCAAGATTTCAACATCTGTGGTTCCTGTATCGTCATGTTTAGTTCTCATTTGGTAAAGATGCATTACTGTTCAGCAGAGTCCAAAGAGGTTAGAGTTGACTAGCTGAGGACAATGATGATCATGTTTAACCATGCATGATTTTCTGTAGCTTTCAACATCTACACATGTCATTACTTTCACGTGAGGTTTTAATTGACAAGAACAAAAGTGATGTCCAAATTTAGAACCTACTTTTAAAGGGATATGTTTTCATTGAAATCATTCAGTTTCCTATTTGTACAGGAATATAAGTGACTTAGCATGCCTATCCATTGACAAGATTGTACTTAGATTTGATCCAAATTTGCTCTTAATTAACAAGTTATTACTGGATTGGCTGACTGATGGATAGCCTTGATGGATTGATAGGTCAGGTTGATGGAAGGAGTGAGGGGGGAAGGGAAGGTTGGAGGGAGTGATAGGAGGACTAACGTATTGACGGAGGGGGGGCTGCTGGAACAATGGTAGGGGGGGTTGAAACTGGTGGACCGGGGGGGTGGGGTGGGAAGGATGGACAGGGTTAACAAACTAGTGGGCTGATGGATTGATGCGGGGCTGGCTGATGGATTACCATAGCATGATTACCATAGCATGATTCTTCCAGATTTTTTTCCTAATTGACATACTACTTTAACAGTGTGCAACCTTATTCACTAAATAATTTAATGAAACAATGTAATTTTTCTTCTCATAAAGGCATTGACATTATATTGTGGTTGCTGTATGATGGAATTTCATCAAAAAATGTGCATACATTGAATTAGTTACCCTACTACAAAAGCTAATTTATTTGTTTGAGTGCGATTCTTTGAAACAATAAAATTTGATTCAATCCTCATTTGTACATATTAACTTTCATAATTATTGGTGTTCCATTTGAGTGAAAAATATCAAACATTAAAATGTTATAATGTCAGTCAGTCTTTCCACTGACTGGATTGCACTCTACAAATGCTTTTCACTCTACCTCAGTATGTTAATATTGGCTAAATTAAAGACACCATAAAATGGAGGGTCCCCGCACTTGTCAGAATTGCTTAACCCTTCTCAGCTGAACTTTACAGGCTTTGATTGGTGCCAGCCAGTCTAGGCTCAGACTGATATGCAGGATGGTAAGGGGTCCAGGTGTTCTCCATGTTTCTCTTAAATTGATAACATGTATAGTGGTTTTGCAAGCTAAACTTAAATGCATCATTTTTATTGGATCGTTGCAAAAGCATTGTAAATAGTATTAATAATGTTGCAAGACGGACATCCTGTTAATTGATGATTCGTCAAATTGTTGAGGCTTGGGGAAATTCTGTGATTCCCAGGGCACATGTTTCAATGTTTGTTCTTGTTAGCTTCCTTCGAGAGCTTTCTTTCTTATATAACGTACCAGACGTTGGGTCCCATGTTCACACGGGAGGGCTGGTCCCCCAATGCAATATTCCACCTTTCCACCAATTCCAATATTGGTGGCCAGTGAGGGGGGGGGGGGGGGGGGGGGGGGGGGGGGGGGGGGTGCTGGTATGGGTTCTTGGGCTGGCAGCTCAGTCCCTCAAGCCTGATCTGCTGGCAGCTCACTCACGGCTGGTGGGCTGGCTGTTGACTCATGACTATTCCTTGAAATTCCATTTCAAGCAGGGTGCAAGGCCACCAAATTCAAATCCATGTTCCTACCATTTCAAGCAGGGTGCAAGTCCACCAAATTCAAATCCATGTTCCTACCATTTCAAGCAGGGTTCAAGGCCACCAAATTCAAGTGCAGTTTCTTACCACTATGAGCAGGGTGCAAGGCCACCGAATTCAGGTGCAGTTTCATATCACTTCAAACTGGTACCAAAGGCCACCTAATACAAGTGCAGTTTCATACCACTTTCAGCAGGGTGCAAGGCCACCAAATTCAGTGCAGTTTTATTCCACTTCAAGCAGGGTCCAAGGCCACCAAATTCAAATGCAGCTTCATACCATTTCATGCAGGGTGAAACCACCATAAAACCACTCATAACACCAAAATCACAGTTCAGTAGACATTCAGTGTGTTCAGTTAATTCACAGCTCAGACAGAGTCATGACCTTTTCCACCCCCATCATGCAGAGACTGAGCCACACCCACACTTCCGGGTTTTATAACCCCTCCCACCGGAAAAGGTGTGGCTTTCAGGGCGTGATTGACAGGAGATTCTCAACATTTTTTAAACACTAATAACACTTTTATTTTTCATTGATGGGAAGAATTCTCTGCACCTGCTCAACAGAGGGGGGACTGAGTAAGATGGCCAAAAATCACAGCCGCAAGTGTAGCGTTTTATCTAAAATCAATATACAATGCAAACAGGAAGTAAGTGCATTTGCAGTAGTGCCTTTTAACTTCAAGCCAAATCACCCACCGCCATTTGCAGCAAGTAGTGCCTTTCAACTTCAAAGCCAAAGCACCCAAGCCACCATGTGCAGTAAGTAGTGCCTTTCAACTTCAAGCAAAACACCCAAGCCACCATTTGCAGTAAGTAGTGCCTTTCAGCTTCAACACAAAGCACCCAAAACAACCATTTGCAGGCAGTGCCTTTTTACTTCAAACATATTTTCATTTTCAAACCACATTAAGGGTACTCACAGTTGTGTAGACATTTGTTCAGTGTTATTCAGAGCTCAGAGAGACGTGACCCTTGGCTTCATCCATCCTGCAGAGAGTGAATGAGGCACACCACTTCCTGGTTTTATAATCCCTCCCCCTCCCTCCAGCAGGTGCAGCAGAGAGAATGGTGATTTTTTTAAACATCAAGCCAAAACTCCCAAGCCACCATTTGCAGTAAATAGTGCATTTCAACTTCAAGCCAAAGCACCCAAGCCACCATTTGCAGTAAGTATTGCCTTTCAACTTCAAGCCAAAGCATCCAAACAACCATTTGCAGGCAGTTACTTTTTACTTCAAACAAACCATATTTTCATTTTCAAACCACATTAAGGGTACTCACAATTGTGTAGACATTTGTTCAGTATTATTCAGAGCTCAGAGAGACGTGACCCTTGGCTTCATCCATCTTGCAGGAAGTGAGTGAGGCACACCACTTCCTGGTTTTATAGTCACTCCCCCTCCCTCCAGCAGGGGCAGCAGAGAGAATGGTGAATTATTTTTACACATTAATATCTCTCTGATTTGTCATAGATAGGAAAAATCCTCCGCACCTGTAAGGCGGAGGGGGGCTCTGTGCGAGGTGGCCAAAAATGACGGCCGTAGGTGGCGGCGTTCTGTCCGAAATCGCAGCACAGTAGGCCAAATGCGGTCAAGATCAGAGATTTAGTAATATAGATAAGCTGTTGTATTATTGGGTTAAGGGAATGCCTGTTATGTATGGGGTTAATCAATCTCTGTAATTGGATTATTGAGAGTCCACCCCCGTGTGATTCGACCCATCAAGGTCCCAAGACATATAAAAGTCCGCGATCAAGTGGCTCTGCGTCGATCTTCTGGGAGAGCGCTTTGGACTGCGTGAACTTCTGGAGTGAATCTGTATGAGCGAGGGCTTGAACAGGCAGACATGAGGATCAAAACCGGGTTGGGATAGGTACTGTAGTTGAACTGTGACGCGCTTTAGGTAAAATGAAATTTAGTTGATTCAAGTGCTTGATTCAGTGTTTTTACTGAAACTGGACTAAACAAGCAACTATCAAGTACATGCGACAATAAACTAGGTGAAGGTAAATACTGTTTCTCAGAGCATCCAGCAATCTAGCCCAGCGTATCCTTCCCCTACTTCACATTACATGGTCCTGCTGTGATGCCGGGCTGTGTCAGTCAGATAATAATAAATGAAAAATAGTTGGTGAATAATGATGCCATGCTCCAATCTCACCCTTGCCAATCTTTTTCTTGCATACAGAGTCAAGCACATCTCCTGCTGTGAGCTGATTAAGCAAAGCTGTTTCACCACCTGCCCTGGTTTTCTCTCTCCGGCTGTGCGCTGACTTGATCTTTAAGCAGAACACGTTGAGGAAGATGTCAGCATCTGTCTTCCCAGACTATCTCCAGCCTCACGTCAGCACTGTACAAATGTGTTTGTACACCGTGAACTTGGAGCTGCTTTGTCCAATGCATTTCAGTGTTCCTAACAGTTAGTTTAGTTCAGGTTATTTTAGAGATACAGCAGGGAAACAGAACCTTCAGCTGATTGAATCTGCACCGACCAGTTAAGTCGCACATTAACACTATCCTACACACAATTTACATTTATACCAAGCCAATTAACCTACAAAACTGTACATCTTTGGAGTGTGGGAGGAAACCGACGAGCTTGGAGAAAACCCAGGCAGGTCATGGGGAGAACGTACAAACTCCATACAGACAACACCCATAGTCAGGATCCAACCCGAGTCTCTGGCGCTATAAGGGAGAAACTGTACCGCTGTGCAGCCGGGCAGCTCAAGGTGTTGCATTTTATGAAAGTAATTTGCAAAAAGGAGTAAAGTGGGGAATAAGCATTTGCTTCCTACTAAACAAGAAGTGAGCATGTCTGCAAAAGTGGGTCATCAGCATGTTTGTGCATGTTTCTCCAAATTGAGACATTGGGACCACATTTCATTCCAAGGAATAAATAAACGTTGAATAACATGTGTAGGAAGGAACTGCAGATGCTGGTTTACACTGAAGATAGACATAAAATCCTGGAGTAACAGCAGGACAGGCAGCATCTCTGAAGAGAAGGAATGGGTGACATTTCAGGCCAAAACCCTTCTTCAGTGAGAGTCAGGGAGAGGGAGATGCAACGAAGAGAAAGTCTAGAAATATGGACGGGTAAGGTGAGAACACAACATATCAAGCAGACACAAAATGCTGCAGTGATGGAGGAACTGAAGGAAATCCACATTAGGCAGGAAATGTGGGGTAGACTGATGGGACTGAAGGCTGATAATTCCTCAGGGCCTGATGGTCTGCATCCCAGGGTACTTAAGGAAGTGGCTCTAGAAATTGTGGATGCATTGGTGATCATTTTCCAATGTTTTATAGATTCTGGATCAGTTCCTGTGGATTGGAGGATAGCTAATGTTATCTCACTTTTTAAGAAAGGCGGGAGAGAGAAAAAAGGGAATAATAGACCAGTTAGCCTGACATCGGTGGTGGGGAATATGCTGGAGTCAATCATAAAAAATTAAATAGCGGCACGTTTGGATAGTAGTAACAGGATCAGTCCATGTCAGCATGGATTTACGTAGGGGAAATCATGCATGACTAATCTTCTGGATTTTTTTGAGGATGTAACTAGGAAAATGGACACGGGAGAGCCAGTGGATGTAGTGCACCTGGACCTACAGAAACTATTTCATAAGATTCCACATGGGAGAGTAGTGGGCAAAATTAGAGCACATGGTATTGGGGGTAGAGTGCTGACATGGATAGAAAATTGGTTGGCAGACGGGAAACAAAGAATAGGGATTTACGAGTCCCTTTCAGAATGGCAGGCAGTGACTAGTGGGGTACCGCAAGGCTTGTTGCTGGGACCGCACCTATTTACAATTTATATTAATGATTTAGATGAAGGGATTACAAGTAACATTGGCAAATTTGCAGATGACACAAAGCTGGGTGGCAGTGTGAACTGTGAAGGGGATGCTATGCGAATGCAGGGTGACTTGGACAGGTTGGATGAGTGGGCAGATGCATGGCAGATGCAGTTTAATGTGGATAAATGTGAGGTTATCCACTTTGGTATCATAAATAGGAAGGAAGATTATTATCTAAAGGTCTCAAGTTAAGAAAAGGGGAAGTACAACGGGATCTGGGGGTCCTTGTTCATCAGTCAATCAAAGTAAGCATGCAGGTACAGCAGGCAAGGACATTTCCCACCCCGGACAATCCCTATTTGAACTGTTGCCATCAGGCAGATGGTACAGATCTACAAGGACAAGGACAAACAGACTTAAAAACAGTTTTTACCCCACTGCTATAAAGGCACTAAATGTAGCCGCCAAGGAACGCAGGGGCGATACATACTAAGGGACTGTGGTACACTGTGAAACCGACAGAAGGATGTAGGGTTGGGTGTTTATGCGTGCTATTTTCATGATATTTATTTTAGTTGTTTATCTTTTCTTAATATTTTACCTTGTATGTATCGTTAGCTTTTAGAAATGTTTAAATGGTGCACTAACTGGCTGACATTTTTAAATTTCATTGTACATGGTTCATGTTACAATGACAATAAAGAAACTATTCTATTCTATTCTATGCAATGAAGAAAGCAAAAGCTTTCATAACAAGAGGAGTTGAGCATAGGAGCAAAGAGGTCCTTCTGCAGTTGCACAGGGCCCTAGTGAAACCACACCTGGAGTATTGTGTGCAGTTTTGGTCTTCGAATTTGAGGAAATACGTTCTTGCTATTGAGGGTGTGCAGCGTAGGTTCACAAGGTTCATTCCTGGTATGGTAGGACTGTCATATGCTGAGAGAATGGAGCGGCTGGGCTTGTATACTCTGGAATTTAGAAGGATGAGAGGATATCTTATTAAAACATGTAAGATTATTAAGGGTTTGGGCGTTAGATGCAGGAAACATGTTCCCGATGTTGTGGGAGTCCAGGATTAGGGGCCACAGTTTAAGAATAAGGGGTAAGCCATTTAGAACAGAGATGAATAAACACTTTTTCTCACAGAGAGTTGTGAGTCTGTGGAATTCTCTGCCTCAGAGGCTGGTGGAGGCCAGTTCCCTGGAAACCTTCAAGAGAGAGCTAGATAGGTCTCCTGAAGATAGCGGAGTCAGGGGATACGGGGAGAAGGCAGGAACGGGGTACTGATGGTAGATGATTAGCCATGATCTCATTGAATGGCAGTGCTGGCTTAAAGGGCCGTACGGCCTACTCCAGCACCTATTATCGATTGTCTAATGTAACTCAATGGGACAGGCAGCATCTCTGGATAGAAGGAATTGATGACATTTCGGGTCAAGACCCTTCTTGAGATTGAGAGTCAGGGGAGAGGGAGATGCAGAGATGAGGAAGTGTAAGTTGTGAAAACGAGACATCAAAGGAGACAATGGTCAAGGGAAATGTAGAATAAATCATTGTTAGCTTGGAGAAGGAAAGGAGGTGATGATAAGGAAATGTAGAATGGTTCATTGTTAACTGAGGGGAAGGTGAAAACGAGGCATACAATCAGTAATATTTATCAGGAGGACAGTGAAACTAGTCGGAGAAGTAGGAAGGGAAGTTGCGGAGAGCGAGGGAAAACAAGTTGAAACACATTTAAAGTGAGCACTGGAAGTGTAAAAACTAGGTTAGTATATTCTTTTTACTTTTTGGCAGTGATTTTCTCTTTTCAAATGTTTGTGAAAAATGAACTCCAGAGTTGGCAGTCAGTTTTAAAATTTTACCCAAAGTAAAATTTATGCTTACAGTGTTAACAAAAAACAATGGCTGACCCATTTAAACAACCTTACTGCTTTCCATATTCCAGATATTTCTATTGTATTTTCTCTACCATTCATCTTGTGTTTTATTAATTGTATTTTTGATACACCATTGGCCATTCCAGTGCTCACCTTGAGAAGTATTTTCTCCTCCTGTGCTTCTGCTCAAATTCATTTGCCAGTGCCAAATCAGCACAACCTGGGTTTGCTTTCATCTGGGTTTTTTTTTCAAAAGATGTTCCTTGATCTGTCCTTGGATGATACCTAATACAACTCAAACTGAATACATCTCAGAATAGATTTCAATCACAATGCCAGTCCCCTGAACGAGAGTCATTTAAATCTTAAATTATTAGAAACATCATTTTAAAAATTTGATACAATTATAGTTTTAACTCCGTTAACTGTCGGCTCCCTTGTGTGTTTTTAAAAGTGTAAAAAAAGCACAAATTTATTCAGAATCCTGTTATATTGTGCTTTTCTTCAAAATACTTTATTGGAGCAGGTTATACCTTCAAGATAAAATATGTAGGAAGGAAGGAAAGTCTGAAGAAGGGATTCGACCCGAAACATCACCCATTCCTCCTCTGCAGAGATGCTGCCTTTCCCGCTTAGTTACTCGAGGGTTTTGTGTCTATATCTTCAGGATACCCTGACCACCCTTGTCAATGTCTTTTCATTCTGTCGATAGGGGTGGGAGGAGAATTACACTGTGCCAATTTGTATATTTCTGGTGAGATTTCACGTTGCTTTAGATCCTGACTTGCAAGTGTTAAATAATTATACAACCTGTGGCAACAAACACTGCAATCAAATAGGAATGAAATTGTTGGCAATGCATCTGTAAGGGTTTGTATTATAAGATAATTGTTATTCCACAAAAATGCATACATTATGTTACAACAGATGAATTTTCAAGAGCAATACCAATGGTGCCCTTAGTTTTTTAAATGCTAATATTTTGCAAGATATGTGACACAGCCTGATCTGCTTATAATGATGACCATCTGTATTGAATTTAAAACACGCATATTCTCCATAATCCTGGCGAGCTCATCTATACTGCCTTATCCTTTCACTCCAACTGAGGCTAGAACTCTTGCACCTTCACCCATGCAGAATCTGTTTTAGTAAAATATCTCTACAGAATTACTATTCAGTGTTTGAAAAGTTCTTGTGCAAAGATCGCTGGATTTCTAACCGTGAAACAGGAGCTCCTGGTCCTGTCAACCACATTAATTTAAGCTCAGCTGTGTGGTCTGAACGAAAACATAAGGAAAATGAACTAAATGCACTGGTGAAATACGTGCTGCAAATTTCCTCAAGATTCTCCTGATCAGGTACCATTTGTGGTGCAATGTTAACCAACGTAGTCCTTTATTGCTCATCTTCCTCGGAGTTAAAGGCAGGTTACCAGCAGAGTTGCCACAATGCATGGTTGGAAGTAGATTGATGTTATCGTGTTGTAATTTTAGCCCGCTTCAAAGTAAATTTCACAGTCAAAAAAAGAGGAAAAAAGTGTTTTAAAAAAAAACAGCCCTTTTCCTTTGGTAGAGTATTCTAACAGTAGAGGGCATTGGCTTAAGATAATGGATTTAAGAGGGGTATCAGGGACAATATTTTCACTCAGAAGATAGTTTGTATCTGGAATGTGCTGCCAGAGGAAGCTATAGGAGCAGATACAATTGTGACTTTTAAAATATTTAGGCAGATATATGGATAGGAAAGGTTTAGAGGAATATGGGCCAAATGCAGTCAAATGAGAATAGCCCAATATGCCAACGTGGTCAGCTTCGACAAGATGGGCCAAGATCCTATTTCGGTGCTCTATGAATCTATGATTATGACCACATGGGTTCATAATATGTAGGAAGGAACTGTAGATGCTGGTTTACATCGACGACAGACACAAAATGCTGGGGTCAGTCAGCGGGACAGGCAGCATCTCTGGATAGAAGGAATGGGTGACGTTTCGGTTCGGGTGAGGAAGGGTCTCGACCCGAAACATTGCCCATTACTTCTCTCCAGATATGCTGCCTGTCCTGCTGAGTTACTCCGGGATTTTCTGTCTAATTTGGGTCCATAATTGTATTTATGATTGTGCGTCAGTGTCAAGGTGAGCAAATGGGTTGCTGAATTATTGGAGTGGGATTATGCAGGAGGAGGCAGAGATTCCCAATGGAATATAGTGCATGGAATGGTATTTAGATGTGGTGCATTCCTGTTTACCCTAGGACATCATGTGCTTCAAACACTTGCCATACTGTTTGAAGTATATAGGCCTGGGTTTCTGATGACAGCTGGTCACCTGTGGGGAAGGAAGAATCACAGACGTGGTTTTGACAGTTTACGAGTGTTCAGGCAAGGGAACGATCAGAAATCATCTTGGTTCTGTGACCGGTGAAGCACTGGGGAAATCAAACAGAAGTTCAACAGCAGGCACCTGATGGGTTCCATAAATCTGTGCATTGCTGTAGACAAAGGGCAAATTGGACCAGGCCCCATGTGGCTTGGATCTGACTCTTTCTTCACGTTTAAGAGAAGCCTTGTAAAAGGTCTAACGCCCACCCCTGCCCCCTACCTCCCCGAACCACTTGCATCATGAAAGCAAGTGGAGGCGTCCAGCCCAGGGTTATGACAATGCAGCCTGAAGTGGTGCCAGGGGGCGGTAATGCATAGTAAAATCAACCAGCGCATTCTGCTGCTGGTCAGTAATAGATATGAGCAGAACTTTGAGGAAATAAGTTGACGAATTTCTCGCTACCCGCGGCGCCGTCAGGAGTGGACCCGGTGGTGGTTGTGGAAGAGGCCACGGGCACCGGGGATCGAAGGTGGGCCCGCGCTGGGAGCCATAGGTTGGACGCACCACCAAGAACAAAGGGGGGGCCTAGCATGGGAGGGCCACCAAGAACGAAGGGGGACCACAAACGGAATACTATGTGTTGCAATCAAATACTTTGTAACTTTGTCGCTGCCCTTGATGTAGCGATTCTTTGCATACCTTGTGTATGCAATACAAAGAATCTCACTGTGACATGTCACATGTCATAATAAAGTATCATTCTTCATTCCTTCAAGGAAGCCAATTAGGGAAACAAAGACATTTTAGGAGGGATCTGTTCAATGCCGCATGTTGAGTCACAGAGCATTTCTCATACACGCTCTGACATTTATAACACTGCTCATGTTCAGTGGCCTCTTGGGCCCAATGAGTCTTCATCATACTTGTGATCAAAACTGTATTTGAAAAAATAGTGTAGAGCATTTCTACTTCTTACTTAACCATTGTCATACCAAACCTTATTTCTTCACAGAGAATTAAAAACATATGGTATTCGATTTGATTACTTTGAAAAATGGATTAACTTTGATTCTCTGTCCTTGTTACTGCTTCACTATGAGAACTTCCACTTCCCTTTCTTCATTCAACCTTCAGAACATATATTTTCCTTTCCCCCTTTTATGTGCGTATTTAAACTGTTCAAATGTTTCCAGGTCATTCATTTCACCTCCTGTTTCTGGTGGAGAGTTTCAGATTCTTTAAATAATAATAAAATTTCTCTTGAGTTTTTTATTGAGCCTCATATTAATGGATAATACTTTTAGTTCACTCCATAAGTTCAAGCATCTTTACATTTAACGGTTTCAAGACAATCATAGTCTTTTCCACAAGGTAGAGGATTCTAAAACTAGAGGGCACAGGCTTAAGGTGTGAGAATCAAGAGAGACTAGACTTGGGTCCCGGTCATCACGGGGGGGGGGGGGGGGTGGTTGGGGGGGGGGGTGGGGTGGGAAGTGTGTATGTGGGCTGGAGGGGTTTGTGAGGGGGGGGGACGAGGAGGGATGTGGGGAGGGGGGTTGTGCTGTGGGCGGGGTGGGTGGATGTGGGAGGGGATGGTTTGGGGGAGGGGTGTGTGGGGGCCAGGGGGGGTGTGAAGGGGAGGGGTGTATGTGGGCAGATGTATGTGTGGGCGGTGGGGTTGTGGGTGGGAAGGGGAGTTGAGGGCAAGGGGGTGGGTTGTGTGGGGCAGGGGTTTGTGGGAGGGAGGGGTGGGTGGGACGGGGATATGTGCGGGCAGAGAGGTTGTGGCCTGGTGAGGGGTGAGTGGGGGGGCTATGTGTGGGCAAGGGGGGTTTGGGGGGAGGGGTGTGTGGGCGGAGGTGTGTGGGAGAGGGGTGTGTGTGGGCAGGGGGAGGGTTGCGAGCGGTATGTGGGAGTGAGGGGTATGACGGGGGGGTTGGGGTGTGGGGGTGGGGGGAGGGGGGTATGGGGGCAGGGGGGGGAGAGAGCTCGGAGAAAAAGACAGGGGAAGAGCCATGGGGGAGAGTGTGGTATTATGGGGGAGGGGGGCAGGAACCAGCGAGGGGGACCAGAGGGGAAGGGGTTGGGGTGCGATGGGGACTGAGCGGGCTCTGGTCGCTTTGCTGGTCATTCTCCTCTGCACAGCTCGCGGACTCAATCAGCACAGCTTGTGGACTCAGCCCCACCTCTGGGGTTTTATTCCCCTCGCCCCCGCCCGGTGATTAACAGTCACCCCACTCACAATGTTGTTGAAGAAGCTAAAATTGTGCTTGAGAGTAGTCTTGTTTAACTGCACTCCTTTCGTGACCGGTTCGAGTTCAATAGATACTATTCCTTTTGACATGATGGTGTTTAGCAGTTGTGAGATGCGTCTTCACCAGAACAGAGCAGCACACAAAGCACATCAGAAGACCTTGTTGTTGCTAATTCTGCCTTGCAACTTGATGTGCTTGAGGCCCCTCAAGTAATGGAAGTTTCGCTTTTGAAGGTGTCAAGGGCAATGATGACAGCACGTGTACTATTTGCATCCCTATTTGAGGACACTAATTATAACAGCTCTATAAAACCTTCAGCTTTTTTTATGTTCTTGATCCCACGCTATTTCCATCCCTGAGTGAAGTGTGGCTTTTCTGATCGTCATTATCAATTAATGTCGCATATGACAATCCACTGTGAAGTTCAGCAAACCGGTTGACAGTATTTAGTTCAATTTTGCTTATGCTGGCATTCAGCTTCATAGGATCCATTCCTGGGGTTGCTTTTCTGTTTTATTTAATTCAAATTCTGAGCCTCCACATTCGTGCTTTATTCTTCAAACGTATGATATTAATATTAAATAGTTGCTGTTCTTGCTATCTTATATTAGTATGAATGATAAAATCTGCTGAATTTCTGCCAGAACCTTTTTGTTCTGAGCATTAGAAGATTTTATTGTGTTACATTGTAAATAATCAAACATGTAGGACTTTCTCTAGGTTCTTTCTTGAGACATATTTCCTACTTAATTTGAAGAGTTTTCTTACCGTCCCTATTGTAAATGTATACATCCAAGTTTCATATTGCATTGTGCAAATGCATAGCTCAGTGTGGCTCCATCAATGGTGGCAAAATGAATATAAAATTACACCCGGATTTCTGATAAGTGCTTTTACCTCACCATCTGAGTGCTTAAGTCTTTTGAAAGTGAAATAAAAAATCAGATATCATAAACGTGTTACAAGTTCCTGCCTTGGGCTGCTATGACCTTCATAAAGTTCCTTCATTATTGTCAGATTTAATAATTCAATTTTCAATTAAATATAAAACTAAAATAATAGATTTTAGATATTCTGAACTGGATCCAGTCCTGGATCTCATTTGCAGATCTAGTGGCACTTTGTGAAAAAGCTATTGTCAAGTGCAGTCTTGTGAATTTGCATTTAAATGTTGCTCAAAAAACGTACAGATCTGAAGGTAAATTGGCTTGGTAAATGTAAAAATTGTCCCTGGTGTGTGTAGGATAATATGAATATGCGGGGTTCGCTGGTTGGCGTGGATCCGGTGGGCCGAAGGCCCTGTTTCTGCACTGTATCCCTAAAAGCTGGATCATTTCAGTTCTTAGGCAATTCATGGGACACTATGAAGGTGGCAGGTTTGCATTTGCCTTAATGTTGCTTGGTTCTGGCTTCCTTTCAAATTTGCAGGACAGTATAATTGGTGCTAAACAAAACAACTCAGGGTATCTGTAGTGTTCAATTGCACACCACAACTTGCCCTAACAGAGAAAATAAATACAAAAGAGGTTTCAACTATATTTATAACTAGACTAAGTGGGGCCCGTTGGGTCCCATTTTTCTGGGGAGCTAGTATGGGTGTTGTGGGCCGAAGGGACTGGTTTCCAGAGGGCTAGTATGGACATTGTGGGCCAAATGGATTCTTGGACTCATTTGCACCCTCCATCTCACACACACCATCTCACACATACCCTCCGCCTCTCACACACGCACACTATCTCTCACACACACACACACACACACACACACACACACACACACACACACACACACACACACACACACACACACACACACACACACACACCATCTCACACACACACCATCTCACACACACACACACACGCACTATCTCTCTCACACGCACACACACACTATCTCACACACACACACACACACACACTATCTCACACACACACACTATCTCACACACACACTATCACACACACACACACACACACACATACCCGCATACCCACAACTAATGACAGTAAAACACTCAAAATTTCACCGATCGGAACAAAACTTGGGGCGCTCGGAGCAGAGGAGAACGATGAGTAGGATGGCAAAAACATCCTAGCGATATAGGGTAGCATTTCTGCGCAAATGTATTTACAATGCAGACTGGAAGTGGTCATGATGAGAGTTTTAGTAATAGTATAGATAGATGGCTGTTTAATTTATATTGAGTGATCTGCAACTTACTTATGATGGAAACTTTAAATTTTACCAGCATATGCCTTGCCACAGTTACTTTGTCTGAATACATCTTGTAAGGGAAAGAAGAAAATTGCCTGATGAGTTTAAGAAGATTCAAATAGCAATCATCTTTAATTCTGCCACATTAGGTACTTTGTATATATTTTGCTCTGGGTCTCCACTCACTGGGGATTTGATGGATGAGGGGGTTCCTTGAAACTTACCAAATAGTGAAAGGCCTGGATAGAGTGGATGTTCAGAGGATGTTTCCACTAGTGGGAGAGTCTAGGACCAGAGGTCATAGCCTCGGAATTAAAGGACGTTTCTTTTGGAAGGAGATGAGGAGGAATTTCTTTCGTCAGAGGGTTGTGAATCTGTGGAATTCATTGCCACAGAAGGCTGTGGAGGCCAAGTCAATCGATATTTTAAAGGCAGAGATA
Organism: Leucoraja erinaceus; assembly: GCF_028641065.1. Classification (NCBI taxonomy): domain Eukaryota; kingdom Metazoa; phylum Chordata; class Chondrichthyes; order Rajiformes; family Rajidae; genus Leucoraja; species Leucoraja erinaceus. The sequence goes on along the minus strand of NC_073391.1, from coordinate 10,293,524 downwards.
GATAAATTCTTGATTAGTATGGGTGTCAGGGGTTATGGGGAAAAGGCAGGAAAATGGGGTTAAGAGGGAAAGATAAATCAGCCATGATTGAATGGTGCAGTAGACTTGGTGGGCCGAGTGGCCTAATTCTGCTCCTATCACCATTGAACTTATGAACATGAATTTACCCCAAAGAAATGTTGATGTCCACTCCAGCCACCTCTCAATAGGTAAAAGTAGTGCACCCGACAGCAATTAATGCATGGATTTCACTGTGTCTATGTCTCCCCTGACATACCCACAACCAAAGCCCAGTTTGCCTTATACCAGACTATCATCGTGGCCTTCTTCAAGTGCTCAAATCCTGGGCTGCAAGCTGAGGCACCAACTTTGGATTCCCTGCGTTGCCAGAAAGCTTTATGCACTGTTTCTGAAACCTCTCAGATGATAGCAGAAATTTGGCACTGTAGAATCACAGAAACATTCAGGACAGAAACAGGCCCTTCAGCCCAAACCCATTTATGCTAGCAAGTACAAAAAGAAAATGTTTTTAAAAATAAATAAGTTTAAAAAAAAGAATGAACAACATGAATATAATTGAAAGCTAATTAATTCAAGACTCCATTCAATTGATGTGACTTAATTAATACTATTAATATTAATGAAGGTAACGATAAAGCATTTAGTTTCATTTACCTGCAGTGTGCTGACATATGTGGTGGCACTCTCTGAGAAATTGCCAGCTTGTCATGACTGTGATCACTCCAATGTTTACTTTATCTGTTTACTGGCGTGAGAAAGATTTCTTCTGCTTGCTATTTGTAGCAGAATCATAAATACGGGGGATAACAAGTATGTTTGCCAGTTTGCAATAAACTGTAAACAGAGGAAATCGAAGAATCCTCATTGCAGCAATGAGAATTTCTTAAGGATAACTATGATCATTTTACAATCTGTAATTAGGTAGTATAAGTACTTGAATGCAAGCCAGCGGCAGGTCATACATTAACGTTGAGCAACAATGTTAGCAATCAAGCATGAAATCAATTCTCACATAAGTAAATTGGCACAGTTGTGATTTTGGTACATATGTGATAAATCATTTTTACATGCTGTGCATTAGAAGCTTTTTATTACATTCAGAATGACATATGCTTAGATCCTATCTAGGACTGCCAGACCTGTGATGTGCATTAAACCCATGCCTATTGATATCATTGCCGCTGGAACTTGATATGGGCTCACATTTCCTCTTAAAAATGTGTGTGCACGTCTTGACTGTGCAAGGCTTCCTTTCTCTGCCACTCATGAAGACTAATAGGTCAGTGTCATCCACCTGCCAGCCTATCCAGGGGCTAATTGACATCAGTATTCCAGTCTTTCAAGGCCACAGCTCCATTAAGGCACAGCCCTGATGGAAGTTTATGCTGTGTTGTGTTCAAATAGCTGTGAGGCAGGCAGCTCAGGGGAAGAAGTGCGCCCTCCTCTTTACAGACACATAGACACACCCTAAAGCTCAGAGGAGGATGTTGCTTCTGCACCAGGGATGCCATCTGAGCTCTGATGACAGATCTAAAAATGAGGATGCAAGTGATGGCTACTGAAATAGTCCTTAGAACAGACAGACCACCTACCTGGAACATTGCTGGGAGAAACTTCATGGCCTCATTAAAGTTGTCAAGGTTAGTGCTCTCACTTCTAAAATTGTACTTTGCAAATGCAGCGCTAACAAAGGCAGACGCAGAGGCAGAGGCATGCAATACTTGCAGATGGAAAAATGCACTCATGTCCCAACATAAACTGCATGTGCCTGCACATATGTGCACACATACATGCACACCCGCACATGCACTTCTGCCACCTCAACAATATAACTCAAAGCACAAATGCCATTGGGACAAGTGTAGCTGGGACATGTTGACCAGCGTGGGCAAGTTGGGCCGAAAGGCCCGTTTCCACACTGTATCACTCTATGATTCTATGACTCTATGTCTTTATGTCACTCACAGTCTGAGAAATGTAACATATAAAATAGGTGCAGAAGTAGGCCATTCGGCCCTTCGAGCCAGCACCACCATTCAATTTGATCATGGCTGATCATCCAAAATCAGTACACCTTTCTGGCTTTTTCCCCATAACCCTTGATTCCCTTAGCTCTAGGAACTAAATCTAACTCTCTCTTGAAAACATCCAGTGAATTGGCCTCCACTGCCTTCTGTGGCAGAGCATTCCACGTACAATTAACCACACCACATCACATCATGATAGTACTTTTATATAAACTTCACCCTTTGTCTTGCAGGTTAATAAAAGACTGTCCGACAAACCAAAGGTTGGCCTTTTCAGTTCCAACAGCTTCCTACAAGACGAGAGTTCTCCTCGCTAGTGTGACTGGTGACATTGAACCTGACTTACAAAGCACCGCGCCTGATGTTAACATGGTGGTGGCCAATAAAACAGGTAATGGGTGGAAGTGGCTCCAAGAACATCTCCATCCTCATTGACACTTTGGCCCAGCAGTGAGTGTGCAAGAAAAAAACAGATGCATTTATAACAATATTCCACCATCAATTCTGAATAAATGATTATCTCACTGACTTCGGGGTGTTCCTGGTTTCACTGTATGCCATGTTGTCACTTGTGGGCGGAGCACCAAGGCAAATTCCTTGTATGTGAATACTTGGCCAATAAACTTATTCATTCATCCATTCATTCTTCCACATCTCAAAAACATGCAGGGTGGTAGGTTAATTGACCTTTGTAACTACCCTCTAATGTGTGGATGATAGAATCAGGAGGCTGCTTATGTAAATGTTGGAAAAATAAAATGGGATGTTTGCTGTAAATAGATGGTGTGGGCCTGTTTCCATGTGTATTATTACTCCAAAACATTTCAAGCACTGGAAATCTGAAGTAAAGAGAAAATTGCTGGAAAAATATACAGGTCAGGCAGCATTGATGAAGAGAAAGAACATTGATGTTTCATGTCAATGGCCTTTCATTGAAACTCGGGTACAGGGAGTGAGGATATGTGAGGGATAGCGGGGATAATGGGAAGAAGTGCAGAAAATCAATGATACAGATGGTATTGCTGTGCACTATATGTGGTAATTGCTTGTTAATTATAGATAACTTGTCCGGAGGAGGTTCCAATCTAGGGAAAAGAATGGGAGTAGAGGAGAGTGCGTAAGAAACTGAATAGAGTAAATGCTAAATACATGCAGTGAAGGAGACCGCTGGCAAATACCTTCTGGTCACGCAGCAGATGTGAAAAGAAACTGAATTAATGTTATGGGTTGACAAATTTACATTAGCACTGTCTAGTTCTGGCACATACTGGAATGGCTGCTTATCTAAAATTGTTGAGTTCGGTGTTATATTGAGAGCTACAGCCAGCCCACTGCCCAGACAAAGGATAAATGGTGTTCTTAAAATTTATATTGGGATTTGTTGTGACAGTGAAGAGCCCAAAGGCAGAGAGGTGAGAATGAAAGTGGGGTAGAGAATAAAAGTGACAGCTAATTGAAAATTCAGGCTTATCCTTGCAGCCTGAAGACTGACGTCTATAGTATAAAGACTGAATGGAAATTCCCTAGGCTCCAAGGAATTTTGTCCCTAGGCTCGATGTGCCTAGGGATAAACAACTGTTCCTGAAGATCCGAGAGACAACAACTAAGAGAACACGGTGTTCAAGAAGGAACTGCAGATGCTGGAAGATCGAAGGTACACAAAATTGCTGGAGAAACTCAGCGGGTGCAGCAGCATCTATGGAGCGAAGGAAATAGGCGATGTTTCGGGCCGAAACCCTTCTTCAGACTGATGGGGGATGGGGGGGGGAGAAGGAAGGAAAAAGAGAGGAGGAGGAGCCCGAGGGCGGGGGGATGGGAGGAGACAGCTCGAGGGTTAAGGAAGGGGAGGAGACAGCAAGGGCTAGCAAAATTGGAAGAATTCAACGTTCATGCCATCAGGACGCAAGCTGCCCAGGCGGAATATGAGGTGCTGTTCCTCCAATTCCCGGTGTTGCTCACTCTGGCAATGGAGGAGACCCAGGACAGAGAGGTCGGATTGAGAATGGGTGGGGGAGTTGAAGTGCTGAGCCACCGGGAGTTCAGGTAGGTTATTGCGGACTGAGCAGAGGTGTTTGGCGAAACGATCGCCCAGAGAGAGAGAGAGAGAGAGAGAGAGAGAGAGAGTATGATAGTTAATATTTATCATGTGGTCACCATTACATTGGCAATTTGAGGAAGTATTGCAATCATTGTTCTTATTCAAGTAATATCTGGATTCACTTTGTTATCTACTTAATGCATAAATCGACTGAAAACAGACAATTATAGAACTGCTTTACTGTCTGCTTTGAATATTGACATGTGCTGGCATTAGCTGGCTGGAAATCAAACAGACACAATAAAAGCATGTCTTCTGCTCCAGTGAGACACCCTCCATCTGCCAGCTTTGTGATACAGCAATATTGTGTGATTATGGAGAGTTTGAAGTCATGAGGCAAGAACAAACAACAGCAGTAAGCTGTGTGCTGGTGATGACAGACTTCTGCCAAGGAGATAATGAAGCTGTAACCTTCATTACTTCTCAATGAACGAAACAATAAAGCAAAACCGCATATTTTCAGAAGGTTGTAGATATGTTTAACATTCTTCCAATTTACTGAAATTTGAAGGCAATTTTTTGTTCGTCTTGACTTTGGAAATCATTTTGTATTATTTACAGTAGAGGTGTGAATGGCCCAGTTAAGTCCCACTGATGTAATAGGTGAGAACAATGCAGACGCCAAACTCTCTGTCATTTTGTAAATCACAAACTGTGAGTGCCAGTGTGATGTGCGTTAACAAATATTTGTATTAGAGCAATCTTTCTCTCAAAGCTCATTGTCCATTTTTACCTTTGGGAATACATTGCCGATCTTGATTAATACGCCTCAATTTATAAAAATGAAGAATTAAGACGGCTTTGAATAACTAAGTGAAATCTTCCAATCATCTTCCAATCACCAAGCAGCAAAAGTTGTTTTTTTCAAGTACCAGGCTCTTAAAATGGGTTTGTTTCTTAAAACCAATTTAATGTACCTTAGGATCTTACTGTATAAAGAAGCTTTATCATAAGCCAGTCAGTCCACACCAACCTGTATTTGTTCATCGATCAACCTACATCTCCACCTACATATTCGTCAATCTCTTCTCTCCCCAGAATTACATCCTGATCCAGTACATCCTGACTGTTTCAACATTATTGCTGCCAAGCTTTCATTTTGTAACTTTATGGAACTTTAGTAGAATGTTCCATGTTCATTTGTTAGTTATCCCCCCCAGTTTTGCTATACTGTGATTAAATTAAAAATAAATAGTACACTCAGAAGGTTAGGCAGCATCAGTGAAAAGTTAATGTTCAAAGATTATTTGTGTTAACTATGTTCCTGTTACTATGGCAGATTGGCTGGTTACAAAAGATCTATAACACTAACAGTTTGTTTTATATAATGCATTGCTCCATATTTAAACTAACTTATCAAAATATTAATACAAAATCTTGTGCTGTACTTTGGACTATTTATGTGTGGGAAATAATGATGGCATGTATTTTAAGACTGTGTTTTCTGGGTTGCTGGTTATATTGCTGTAGAACCTACTTTGTAACTATTTTTAACTTACCTGTTACCTGGTGAAATTATCCTGCTTTTATTGGGAGAAATTGCTGTAATTCCATTGATTCATTAAATGACGTGTTTTCTAAGTAAAATAGATTTACTGTACAATTAACTCTTTCTTGTGAGCACAGACACATAATCACCCTGCCTCCAATGACTAATGCAACAGAAATTGTAACTTTTTATTGTACCCGAACTGATTCTGTAGATACAGTCCTAAAGCTTACCCCACTTTATCTAGTTCAGTTAAAACACTAAGTCAAGCACTGGAACAACTAATCTTTATTTTGAACGAACAGCAAATCCCCCCTATACAATACCGGTTCGATCCTTGCCTCTGCCTGGCCAAGCCCTTCAACCTCGTGCAAGCAGACACTACCAAAAGGTTACGCAGTCCCAAGCGCCCTTCCAGAAGATCAACACCAATCCAAATGGGGGCTACCTTTTATAGGTCAACAAACCCTGAGGAGCCGAACAACATAGGGGTGGGTCCCCTTACAAGCCAATTACACATATCGATTACATTAAAGCATTTTTGACAGTTGCCCAACCCAATTACAAAGTCCCAAACAATGTTTCTCCAGAAGCTTCTGGAAGGAAGATAGTTAACTGAATAATGCAACATTTACCCAGGCAGTACAAACAATTCAGCCAGGGCTTCGACACTTCGGCCACTTCGGACTGCTAACTTACTAAGTGAGTAAGTTAGCAGTCCATACTTTCACTGATACTCCTACAGTGGTGGAGATGTACCCAAGTATTCCTCCCTTCTACTCCAAACAGCAGGGCAACTGTCTTGCAACATTATTTACTTTATTTACAATCCCTTTGCAATAATCCAATCAAACTCATGCATCTGCAACACCTTAGTGTTTATCTGCAAGGTCCTCATACATATTATCAATTGCGAGTTCAGCTGGACCTTCCTTATCTGGTGTATTGATCTGGGACCTAGACTTCCTGGCACCAGCTTGCAGCTTGAGGCTTCTCACAGAAAAAGGGCAACAGGGCCTGCAGATGCATGAATCCTTTGCTCTATTTTAGCTCTATTTTGGGCCAGAATTTACATTCCCCCCTCTTATCATATGATAACCTATCATCAATGATAATTAAAGTACAATAGCGACTGTTCCATTCTAATAAATATCTTAACAAAAAGATGCTGATGTATTTTCCCAGAACTTCATCAAGCTTCCCACGTTTTCGTGGGCGTAAATCCATCTGAGGAGTCTTCACATCCCGAGTTTTAGTGGATGCAAATTCCCTCCATCCATATTGATAATTCATCTGTACTTGATCCATATGAAGTTTCTAAAAGAACCTAGAACAAAGTGAGTTAGCAGTCCATTCTTTCACTGATACTCCTACAATGGTGGAGATGTACCCAAGTATTCCTCCCTTCTACTCTTAACAGAGCTCTCTCTGTATACTGCTCCTACTCTATAATATCATTCTTCCAACACTAGGATCAAAGCTAAAATGTGGTCGGTCATCTCTGCAGTCACACAATGAAAGTTTCCATTGTACCCTCAATTATAGTATTCAGAAAGACTTCTCATAAGCATTTCAGCTGGGTTCAGTTCCAGATTTCCCTACAGGCATAACTTTCATGTAAAATAACTATGGGGAATAATTTAATTCAGCCAAATTCAATCATTGCCTTTTAGCTATTTTAGTTTTCAGAGTCTGTTCTACCCCTTCTATAAATCCAGCAGCTTGTGGTCGATATTCACAATCCCCAGCCGTTTGTACGATTTCCATCATTTTGTTCTAATATGATGTGGATCATTATTTAAACTAAGTCGAATAGGGATGTCAGATCTAGGGATAATTTTCTGATAACTCCTTGATAATAGTAGCCACTTTATTGTCAAGGGTTGGATGAGTTTTGATCCACCGGTCAAATGCATCGACTCTGACAACAAGTACCTATTACCCTGGTACCTCCTCTAATTTAATGTACTTCTTCTTTCTAGTATATTTAATAGACTCGCAGACAATAGGGGTTCTTTCTCATCATTAGTCTTCTCCTGCCACTGAGTAATTTTATGGATGGTTAGCATCGACCTTTCCGAGGGGAAATTGTTATTTAAACTTTTAGTCTACCTCATCATTTTATACCACCACCTTACGTTCCAAGGACATTTTTTTCACCTCAAATCAACACCATAATTTGTGATATCTGCTAGGGTGATTGATGATTACTAAACAGTCCCATCCCATCTCCGACTGTTTTCCTGGGGGTGGGACAAGAAAGATACCAAGTCAATAATCAAAATTTTAAACTCATTTTGAAACAGATCCCATTCTATTCTGATAAGCCATCCCTAAATGTCAGATTTTCCTACAATATTAATGGATCAAATTTACAATTGGTCATAAATTATTGTGCATAGTGATTAGAATTTAAGTGCCAAATGGGTCTCCCCAAGCCACAGAGTATTGTTCATCCCTATATTTCTGTGCCAATTTGAAATTACCCATCCTGACAAAATATTACAGGACAATGATTTTTTTTTAAAGTCAGAGCTTGCCTCACTGATCTTGATAGGCTTCCTGCACATTCTCAGTTTCATGAGACTTAATTCTTCTTCTTTACTGGTGTCAAATGTCAGGTTCGTATGTGGAAGTTAAAAAATTTAAACTTTACAAAATTGATTCAGCTAAAACTAAGACAAGCTTTCAACTTCTCCTATTAAATTGCAATGCCAGCAAAAAGCACTAACCCTTGTTCTCAGTACACTAACAAGGCTAACAAAATGTTGATGTACCCTTTTCCAATAACATAAGCGAGATAACAAGTAAAGCTTCATGAATGTCACCTCTATAATATAAACATTTAGAGGAGGTTCAGACTCTTGGCACTAACCTTTGCTCTATAAGATTATAATGTGCGTTATTAGCAGAAAAAAAAACAAATGCTTGTTCTGCAGAAAAATAGCCTTCTCATATAACCATAATGCTAACCCTTCCTCTGTCAGAAGAACTTGTCAATTTTAAGAAGCTGTCAATCTTAAGGATCTGTCAATCTTAAGAAGTAAGAGGCTGTAGATAACGTATTGCCGAATTGTTGATTATTGGAGTATAAATACATGCTTAATCACTGTCCATATGTGTGGGGATCGGAGCTCTGTATAGTCTGTATCTACATACTATAGAGTCCATGCCACACCCGCCTTGCAAAATAAAGATTACTGCTTGATTACTGATTTTATTGGCTTTTTTGTCTGTTTAAGAATAAGTGAACCACAATATTGGCGTAGTCGGCAGGATCTTGCTGGAAACAGTCGCTGAAGACTAAGAATCTACAGTTTGGTCGGGGTCTCGAAGGGGGGGAAGAAAGTGTATTATCAGCCCCCTTGAGTACCCGTAAACACTGTTGCCCTTCGTTTGAAGTGATCTGGTTCCATGCCAAGATCTTTCAGAACAGGCAACGCAAGGTAAGACAATTTTTGGAATTGTTGACTCAGATTAAGTAGGCTGTTTGAGATATTAAGCTGGTATAGGACCAGTAATGGGATAGGCTCGGGATAAGAATAATGTGGTACATGTGGGAGTTCCAGTACGTGGGAGCTTCGGTACAACATATGTGTTATTTGGATCCAGGGAAAACTTAAATATTAAATAATGAGAAAAAAAGCGAGAATATGGTTGGCCAACATTATATTAAACAATTGGTATGTAAAAATGGAAACCTAAGCAAAATATCCCCAGGGACCCCTTGTCTGACATAGAGACCTTGTTGACAAAGAGAGGGGAGATAAGGAACAAATTTGGGGAGAGAAATAATTGGAAATAGTGTGGACCACCTCCCCCATGCCCTGGCCACCAGTCACTAACAGCGGGAGCTACGACACTCAGATCCCATGAAGAGGAAGGGGCTCCAGTACGCGTACAGAGAAGGGCACCCCCAGAACAAGGAAGAACTGATAAGGAAGATGAGTAAGAAGAAGGGAGAGGGCTTAAGGCAGAAGAGGAAGAGCAGTGAGAGAATTAAACAACACAGAGCACCAGGAAAGAAAAACAGCAGATAAATAGGAAGATTGAAAAGATAAAGCAGGATGGCGAGCTGGTGGCTTCCGAGGCAATGTACCTTAACTACCCCGCAAGAATCGAGGCTGCTCACCTTTACCCCAAGAACTTGAACATTTTGCAGCCAACAGTCGGTACAGTTTAAAACAAACTTGAAACAAAAATTCTGACATGTGAAAAACAGAACTCGTCTCCCTGGTGGAGAGAGAGGGGAAAGTCTCAGTAATCGGGCAAGTGCCTCTTTAAGAAGTTGCAGCTGTATGGGCGTTAAGCCTGGGACAAAGTTATTTTATTTTCCTTTGCTCATTGAAAATGTATTGGTTATCTATGTTGAAATTAACTGTGTACTCTGTCTTCTCAACTTTTATTAAACTGCGGATGTGGCCCAGCAAAGAGACTGTTCATTTTCTTCACCGCATAACCTGGCATTAGGATTGGTGACCTTGTCGGTATTTTAACTTTGATTTCTTATCTTTTGAATTGAATTCAAGATAGATCTGAATTATGCACTGGCCATGTGAAATTCAGATTGAGGTGTTGGATGAGAATTGGGAATAATTTTAAAATATTTTTTACTTTATAATGACCTATTTTTAAAGGGTCTGCCTGCTAGACTGGAGGTAAAAGGAAGCCATACACAAAAATAAAAAGGGCCAGTATTTACAGTATCTTGCTAAAACCTGCCATTAACATAAGTGAATACACTGCATTGAATTATATACATGCCTCCCTAATCCCGGATACTTGGAACGAGTCTCCCCCTGGTTGAATAAACTTGAACAATTAATAGTGACCCCTTATTTGTTCTTTGGGGTCCCAGAATTAGGAATAAAACCAAAGGGATTGATTTGAGAAGAGAGACACCTCTGAGCCACATTTAATCATAACGACTCAACCTCCAGCAACAGTGAAAGAAGTGAGAAAAATTATAAATGGCTGAAGGACAAACAGACAATTCATGGTTTAACATTGCCAATGACACAGAAGGAAAGATCACATGGATCAGAAAGGAATGGGACACTATGAAAAGCAACAGCTGCCTACTGAGGATCTACCTACTATGGCTCTGGTCCAAGTACCCAACGAACTATGGGCAAAGCATAAGAATCATGTGGGATGAGTGTATTCAGCCCCTGAACATAAACTGACTATAAAAAAAGGGGGAGCTGCCTTGCCATGAAGTAAAACAATATTGACTGGCCCATAGGCTGAAGAAGGGATAGCTATAGTCTTCATAATTGACATGATTGTCTTTATTACAACCAGCACTATTAGTGAAAATGCAAAGTCTGTGTAATAGATCCCAAAAGTGGGAAGATGTAATGAATGATGTTTTGTCTAAGACCTGAGAGCTATTTAAAATAGTCCTTTAGTACCTGATATCAATATTATTCTGTCATCTATAATGACAGAAGCCGACACCTTTACAGTAATTGACCTATGTTCAGCCTTTTACCACATATCCCTGCATAAGGACCGATAGCCTATTATTCTGTCTTTGCCAGCAGTGGTGGAATAACATGCCAGCCTGCTTACGCACTGTAACGGTGAAGGGCTACAATTATAGAATGTTAAGCAGTGAACTAGCTGCTGTAAGGTAAACAAGCTTCTTTATCTGATTAGGATGTTGGGTTTGTGCCATAACCCCTTACGAGCTCAAGAGCTGATTCAAAACCACATTACGATCAGACACATAATGCTTCTAGTTCATGGTATCTTGTAACATTTCAACTTATGAATGTTAATCTCCTTAAAGAAGCTAAAAATGAATCTGCAGATCCCACAGTCATGGATAAATGGCATGAAGCAATTCAATGGGGGAATTGGTATAAGAGTTAACGGTAAGAGATGAAATGTATGAATTCTAAATATTACTCTTTGTTTTTTTTTATAAGCTCTGCATAAATATAGTTGACAGCTCCATTCTCAATTCTTGATAATCTTTGTATGTAATCGTGTTAACTGTTTTACAACTATTGTATATTAAAAATGTTTCTACTATGAAATAAGTATTGATCAAAGAGGAACCTGTATTATAATAAGAAGAGTGTTGTGCCTAGATTCCTCATGAATCCTCTAATATAATGACCTTGCTTCCCACATTTCCCAAGAAATTGAGAAAATCCATAAGGTTGACAGTGACATGCATGGGTACAATGAAGTAAAATGGGAGATGCTGGCCATTCAGTTGGCTTGATGGACTTTGGAATACTTTATTACACTATGGCTCTATAGTTTTATTAATCATCACTCTAATTTTTATTGTTAATTGCTTGCGACCATTATGTACCTACCGGGGATTGTGAATGTTATCATAAACTGATAAAGAGGAAGGAATGTGGAAGATAAAAGATTTTCACTTTATAAAATGGATTCAGTTAAAACTAAGACAAGCTGTCACCTTTTCCTATTAAATTACAAAGCCAGCAAAAAGCATTAACCCTTGTTCTCAGTACACTAACAAGGCTAACAAAATGTTGATGTACCCTTTTCCAATAACATAAGCAAGATAACAAGTACAGCTTCATGAATGTCTTCTCTATAATATACACATTTAGAGGAGGTTCAGACTATTGGCACAAACCATTGCTCGAAAAGATTATAATGTGTGTCATTAGTAGAAAAAAACAAAATGTTTGCTCTGCAGAAAAATAGCCTTCTCATTTAACCATATAGGCTAACCCTTCCTCTGTCAGAACAATGTGTCAATCTTAAGAAGCTGTCAATCTTAAGGATCTGTCAATCTTAAAAAGTAAGAGGCTGGACTATGCTCTGTAAATAAGGTATTGCTGAATTGTTGATTATGAGAGTATAAATACATGTACTTAATCACTGTCCCTTTGTGTGGGGATAAGAGCTCTGAAAAGTCTGTATCTAAATGCTATAGAGTCCTTACCACACCCGCCTGGCGAAATAAAGATTACTGCTTGATTACTGATTTTAGTTATGTTTTTGTACGTTTAAGAATAAGTGAACAACACTAAATTTTATGTTTGTAGGGTTTGGCACTAGTGTGTGAAGCAGCTCTATCATTGAATCAATTGTTTATTAGTATATTGATCTTGTTTTTCTTCTTCCTTTTGATGTTGGGTCTGCAAGAGTAGGAATACCACTGTGAGGAGCAACCTTTGTTCTATCTGGGCATTTCCCAAATTGTTAATGTTGTTGGTGGCCTACGATCTTCTTAGACATTGGAGGGACAGTGCTACCGTTCTCTGGGGAGCTACTTGGATGGAATTGATGGTTACACATTTTACCTGAGCTGTGTCTTCTGCCCGTTCTTGAGGGTTCACATGCTCATTTACCTCACTCCCCAGATGATGGCGTAGACAGGCAACACTGTCCTAAAGGCATAATAACTCAACAACAGTTTGATTAGGTGAATTTTACATTTGTTTGGGTCTGCCTTAATGATTGCTCCTCATTATTACCATTCGTATACCTCCTGCACTTGCTGATATTTCAGTGTAATTCACAGCTCCCTCCTCTTCCTTTAATGCCAAATCTAATTCTCTTTGAAGGTACACAAAAAAGCTGGAGAAACTCAGCAGCAACTATTGAGCGAAGGAAATAGGCAACGTTTCGGGCCGAAACCCTTCTTCAGACTAATTCTCTTTGAGTTCTTCTTCTTTTAACACCAGCTACTTTGTCTCCCTTCTTAATTTCTTTGTTACTTTTTAGTTCTCTCCAGATTCGATCTGATCTGTCTGTTGTTAGGCTTTTCTTATTTTGGTAATCTTAATCCGCTACTATTGAAGCATATTCCTGGGGCTGCTAGTTTCCCTTTAGAATTTCCTTCCAGGTTCTCGTGGAGCTTTCTGCAGCTTTTTGATCCTGGGTATTCTTTCTTATTATTCTCCCTGTACCATTTCAGTGCTATGAGGAGGGTATGGTACATTCCTTCAGATTATTTTTTTATGGGTTCTGAGGTGGTGGTTAGGTTATTCCGTCCGTATCTTCTGGGCTGGCTGGCAGATCAGGACTACGAGAATGGGTAGGCTTGCAAGAAAGATGTCTGTTTTCTTGCTCCCTGATCTCCTGGCCAGCTTACTATCGGTTCCTTCTGATCTTTAGGATCCCGAGTGTCCCTATTCCCCCTGGGGTTCCAAAGGCTCCTTAGACCTCATGACCCTCTCCTTTGACCCCTTCCTCCTATTTGTTGCAGTTGCAGCTGTTGCAAGATGGCACCTGCCTGCAGCGACTTTTGCGGAGCTCCGGAAAATAAAAGGCTCAACTACAACTTCCGACAACTTACCTGGATCAGAAAAACGGCAGAAATCGGTGCCGTTTTGGACAAGCTGCTTGAGCACCTCAAGGCTCTCGCAATTTTGCGATCTCCCGCAGCTGCGGGAACCCCGGACTTTAAACTTTCCCACACTGTCTGTGGAACTCCCGACCCGACTGAGGATCCCAGGTACTGTACCTGGAGACCCCAGGATGACACCCAGAGCCGACGGGCTGGATCTCCCAGGAACAACGGAGCTGGAGCTGCCGACTTTGAGGGAACCCCCGTTCGTTACGGAGCTTGAGCTGCCGTCTGTGAGGGAAGCCCCGTTCCAGCGCAGGTCCACAGAAACAGCAGGTACAGCAAGCACAGTACCTGGGAACAAAGGGGAACAAAGGGGAAGCCTCCATTGTGTCCGGAAACGTGGCCGTCGGGCAGGACTCCAGGTCAGAATGAAGCACAGGGGACTTCGGCCCCCTCTCCCTACTATCCTGCTGGCTAATGTACAGTCTCTTGAAAATAAAGTGGAGGACTTAAGGGCAAGGCTGCTTTATCAAAGGGAGCTGAGGGAATGCTCTGTGTTCTGTTTCACAGAGACATGGCTCACCCCCAGCTCCCCAGACTCAGCGGTCCAGCCTGAAGGGTTCTCCATCCACCGTATGGACCGTACCCTGGCATCTGGGAAAGGGAGAGGAGGGGGCGTCTGCCTCATGGTCAACTCTGCGTGGTGTTCAGACGTGGCAGTCCTGTCCAACTCCTGCTCTCCACACCTCGAACATCTGGCGGTGAAGTGCCGTCCCTTCTACCTCCCAAGGGAATTCACCTCCATCTCCGAGGGAATAACTCCAGGACTGTTTGGAGTCTGTAGACAGGGCAATGTTCAAGGACTCGGCAACAGACTTGAACGAATACGCCACAGTCGTTACAGACTTCATAAAGAAATGTGTGGAGGACTGCATCCCTACAAAAACCTTCCGAGTGTTTCCCAATCAGAAACCTTGGATGAACTTTGAGATCCGCACTCTTCTAAAGTCCAGACACAGGGCATTCATGTCCGATGATACAGTGGCCTACATGAAGTCCAGATACGACCTTGGTAAGGCCATCAAAAAGGCCAAAAGGGACTTCTGCTCCAAACTGGAGGATGAGACAGATGTTCGGCAGCTGTGGCGGGGCCTGAATGCAATCACCTCCTACAAGGCGAAACCAGGAGGCAGCTCGAATGTCGGTGAAACATCACTCCCTGACGAGCTCAATGCGTTTTACGCACGCTTTGATAGGGAGAATACTGATGTGCCTTCCCGATCCCCCATTCGCTGTGATGGCATTTCAGTCTCAGTCACAGAGGCCGACGTCAGAAAATCCTTCAGAGGGGTGAACCCCCGAAAAGCACCTGGTCCTGATGGTATACCCGGTCATGTTCTAAAAACCTGTGCGGACCAACTGGCGGGAGTTTTTACGGACATTTTCAACCTCTCACTTCTGAGGTCTGAGGTTCCCACCTGCTTTAAAAGGGCATCAATTATACCAGTGCCCAAGAAGAGTAAGGTGACGTG
The DNA here is from genome assembly GCF_028641065.1 of Leucoraja erinaceus. NCBI lineage: Eukaryota > Metazoa > Chordata > Chondrichthyes > Rajiformes > Rajidae > Leucoraja > Leucoraja erinaceus. Next base: position 10,278,070 of record NC_073391.1, on the reverse strand, counting down.
CCTCAATGACTATCGACCAGTGGCACTAACGCCGGTGGTGATGAAGTGCTTTGAGAGGTTGATCATGGAGCAAATCAACTCCTACCTCGACAAAAACCTGGACCCACTGCAGTTCGCTTACCGCCACAACAGATCAATGGTGGATGCGATCTCACTGGCTCTCGACTCCGCGCTGGACCACTTGGACAACAAAAACTCATATGTCAGGCTGTTATTCATCGATTACAGCTCGGCATTCAACACAATCATCCCCTCCAAACTGGTTACCAAACTCACAGAACTGGGTCTCTGCGCATCCCTCTGCAACTGGATCCTCGACTTCCTCATCCACAGACCACAGTCTGTTCGTATTGGTGGAAATGTGTCAGCCTCGATAACAATCAGCACGGGAGCACCTCAAGGCTGCGTGCTCAGCCCCCTGCTGTACTCACTCTATACCCATGACTGCGTAGCCAACCACAGTGCGAACTCCATCATCAAGTTCGCTGACGACACTACTATTGTGGGGCGTATCACTGATGGGGATGAGTCAGAGTATAGAAGGGAGATCGAGCAACTGTCCATATGGTGCCAGCACAATAACCTGGCCCTCAACACCAGCAAAACCAAGGAACTGATTGTGGACTTTGGAAGGAGTAGGAGGGGGACCCACAGCCCCATTTATATCAACGGGTCGATTGTTGAAAGGGTCAAGAACTTCAAATTCCTGGGCGTGCACATCTCTGAAGATCTTTCCTGATCCGAGAACACTAACGCAATTATCAAAAAAGCTCATCAGCGCCTCTACTTCCTGAGAAGATTACAGAGATTCGGTTTGTCAAGGAAGACTCTCTCTAACTTCTACAGGTGCACAGTAGAGAGCATGCTGACCGGTTGCATCGTGGCTTGGTTCGGCAACTTCAGCGCCTTGGAAAGGAAAAGACTACAAAAAGTAGTAAACACTGCCCAGTCCATCATCGGCTCTGACCTTCCTTCCATCGAGGGGATTTATCGCAGTCGCTGCCTCAAAAAGGCTGGCAGTATCATCAAAGACCCACACCATCCTGGCCACACACTCATCTCCCTGCTACCTTCAGGTAGAAGGTACAGGAGCCTGAAGACTGCAACAACCAGGTTCAGGAATAGCTACTTCCCCACAGCCATCAGGCTATTAAACCTGGCTCGAACAAAACTCTGATTATTAATAACCTACTTTCTACTATTTGCACTTTATCAGTTTATTTATTCATGTGTGTATATATTTATATCATGGTATATGGACACATTTATCTGTTTTGTAGTAAATGCCTACTATGTTCTGTGTGCTTAAGCAAAGCAAGAATTTCATTGTCCTATACAGGGTCACATGACAATAAACTCACTTGACCTTGAACTTTGTTCTTTCATGGGGCAAGTTCTATTTCAATGCACTATTTCACCACAAACATAGCACTGATCTGATCTGATTGCCTGATTACTCCTCGTATGTAATTTAGGGGAAATGGGATCCAGGGCAGGTATATCATCAAGGCAATCTGGTGGGAATTGTTTTCCCCAGACCTCGGGACTCCTTTTTTGTCATCAATTTAGGATTTCCCCATCCTAAATCTGACTTTGGTTTATATTTCACATGTTTTATCTTTTCCCAGTGGTATCTCACTGCCCGAGCCATATGACTGACACTGTTGTTGGACCAGTCAGTGTTATTGCTTTTGATTGATTCAGCCACATTGATAGGAAGACCGTTTAACAATGCTGCACAGTATTGTGGAGAATTTGCACCCCTCTGATAATCCAGGTCACCTGATTGATCCAAATATAACCCTGAAAATCGCTCCAAGAATTCATCAGCTTCTGCTTCTTCTCTAGGTTTGATTTCCAACTAAATCAATTAGTCCCTGCAAAGAATTTGTAAGGGCAGTTTTCCTTTCTCTTGCACCATCTTTTGTTATTACCTTTGCTAAGTTCTTCATGAGTGAGATATCTTAAAGCTTTCAAAAATCTAATATACGCTGTCGGGGTAATTGACTGTTGCCCATAGGTCTTGAGAGTCAATATAATGTCCCTACATTGTGATTCCTAAATATTCCCCAATGGAAACAGGCAACTCCTATTTGTCAGGAATCTGGCCTAATACTCTTGTTGTTTTACTGAGTTTTAATGGAGTCTGGGCAACTGTATCCCGGGGATTTTCTGCACCCACTGCACTAACCAAATCAAAAGTAGGAGTAGGCACTTTTCTAACCGTGAATTGCCTACAGGTAATTCACTCTGCTCTCATAATGCAGGCGATATCGGGATCTGTTTTCATATCCCCAGCTATTGTCTCACCCTCAGAAGCACTACTCTCCTCACTAATGGGATCCCTGTACTTTTCCAATGATACTTCAATATCTCCTGGGGCCAATCGGTTTAGACACCGCCTCAGGAAGGCATTTCGGAGATGGCACCATTCCTTTAAAACTTTTGTCTTTGAATACCGGCTCAATCCTAACCTTCCTCCTAGCTCCATGGGTTATTGGACTATCTTTTGCCAGTGCGGCAATCGGGGCCAAAGAATCCTGTGCTGATGTCTCTACTGCGGGTATAATTTTAGTGGGTGGAGTCAAATGTGCTGCCAAATCTAACTGAGTGCCGTGTTCGCAGGCTAAACAGCGCACATCAGAACTGGGAACATGAGAAGAATGAAGCGAAGGCTATGAGAAAAAACCCTCCCTTCTTTTAAAATAAATGTCGTCCTCCCCTTTAGGTTCAATGTCAACCACCGGGTCCTTGAATTCAAAAGTTATTGGGGCTAATTCCCCTTTAGAAGATTTCCCTCTTCCCTGTTTCTGCTCTACTGCATTTTTCTGTTGTTCCTTTAAGACACTTAGAGGTGGATAGACCAGTATCCTTCAGCTCTATCCCAAGCCTTGATGTTGCTTGTCTCCAATTTGTCATTCTAATAACGTCTTTATTCGCTTTCTGCGTTGCATAATAGTTTCTCCATAATCCTATCAACTCCTTTGCTACCTCACTATTTCCACATTGCCAAATGACGTGTTCTATATATCTTGTTCATTTTAATGTCTTTATGCCTCCCCTCAGCCATAATTCGTCCCCTAACTCCTTATTTATGCTCCTGAAAAAATTCTCAACCTCTCAGCTTTCTGTGGGAATTCATTGCATGTTAATTGCAATGGGCTTCCAAAATCGTCCGTCATATCTCGCTCCAGGCTACTTCCCATCTTCCTAAACAATGAAAACAGACTCCTAAACCACTCACACCTTCTTAACAATCCACACCTCCCTCTCAATCTCCAAAACTATCCATCTCGCTCCCGAACAATGGCCACAGGCTCCGGAGCGCTCCTGCAGTCTCACACTTCTTGCACACAATCGCACAATCAGTCCATTCAATCAGGTACCCAAATTCCTTATCAGTTTCATCTCATTCACAATGCCACTTTCATTTCACTTCACATCTCGTATGTGTATGTGACAAATAAACTTGACTTGACCACCCATACAACTTCCAACCTGTAAACAGTTCCGGAAGAATTCCTAGTCTCCCAGACTAAGGTGCTTCAGTGAGCATTCAAATACACCTTTCAGCAGCAATCTCTCACACTCAGAATACTTTAATCGAACACAGCCAAATAAACCCAAACCACGTAAGCAAAATGGTACTTAAGCAGGAAACTATACCGCTTGTTATTATTAAACAAAAACACACTCCAATGTAAATTACAAGCTTTCGCTTGCTATCACATTCATTAATTACACTATTTCAAAAGTAAATCGTGAACTATTTTAATTCCTTCTCATGGTGAATTCAACCAATGGAACAATCCCTCCCCTGAAACAGCGATCGGAAGGATACGAACCACAGATCGGACTCCAATTACAATAGCAGTTTCAATACAATCAAGCCAGGTTTTTGTATAGTCGATTCAAACCACTATGATAACAGTGTATCTATCATTCAAAACCCTAAATTATAAGCAATACACGATTAATACAATGAAACACTCCTCAAATCACAACATGCTTTAAAATGTAGGTCCACAAATAACAAAGTATTTATACACAAGTTAACTTGGATGAAGAGATATGTACACTTGGAATTAACTAAAATTCAAATCAAATAGCAATGTTACAAAATTTTGAGATTTAAAAAATCAAGTCTGCAATTTATCCCATCAGATAAAGCATAACAATAAGTTTAATTTGACACCTAATTCACTTTCATATCTCAAGTAATAAAAAGGGTATGGCCATTTTCATACTCGGAAATTAGCATCTTGTTCCCTATTGATTTTCTATGGACATAACAAAAAAGCTGTGATCATGGACAGTCAAAAGCCCATAACCTTCTTAAAAATTAAGAGAACTGAATGAAATTTTCAGTTATCATAGATTGAACCATTCTGAAACAAATATAAAATAATCCTACTTGGATGACCTGAAATTAAAGCATATAATTAGTTAGTTACCCAATTGTAGCTAATTTCAAACTTCAATTACTAGATCTAAACATCTATCCATTTCTTAATAAATGATTAACATTTTTAAATAGCCTAAGTGTCCAAATAATATTCACAAATAATTCACAATAAAACATGATTTTTAAATCTCATTTACATCAATTTATAGGCCAAATGGAAGGAATTTAGTGTCCAATTGCTGTAAATTAAAGTCCATTTAAATCAGCTTTCTAGTGGGTTCCTGTGAACGCGCTGGTTTAGAACGTTCACATTGCAGTGGATTTGTGCCCTCAAATGCCCAGAAAAATACTGCGGGATATAAAGAGCACAAAATGACTCTCTACAGAAAACTTTATAAACAGGGTTCTTAAGAAGCCCCTGTTAATGTAAAATTAAGGTACATACCTTTAATTGTTTGCTTTATAAAACCCTGGGGCTGCGAGAGGTCGCGGGTTTAGAGAGTGATTTTTAAACTACTATAACTATTATACAAGGCCATAAAAACTAATAATACCTTTTGCGACGGGATCTTTCAGCGATTTTCCGTTAATGATTTACTAGGCTGAACATTTTCGATTGCAACAGCCTAGTAAAAATCGCGTTTTAAACCCGCCCCCTCTAAACAGCGCCAAAATCACACACACGGGGCTGGGACAGATTCTCAACCACGATTCAGGTAGGTTTTGTAACATACCTAAATCAAAGGCAAAACACAATGGATACAATGCAACAATGGCAATCTTAAATACACTCTAAACTACTCCTTCGAAGTTTTATTATACACAGATTAATCTGGAAGAAAATATGTACACTTTAAAGTGACCAGCATCTCAATGTGAGGTTCTGAATATTTGCAAATTTGAATCGAATATTTTTTAGCTCGTTCTTCTCCATCTAATTATTTTTAGTACGTAAATTCGACGTACGCAAATTTGAATTCAAAATTTATAAGGAAACGTCATTGGGGATAGGGAATTCTCAGATTGATTAAAATATTTTCGACCGATTTATACTCTAATACCTGAGTTCCAGATACCTGAACGAGACTCCTCCCCCGTATTTACAGAGATCCAGATACTCTCACACAGGCTGGGACTCTAACCCACATAGGCGCACCCTATCAAAAAGGATCTTCCTTTCCACCTGCTTGGTATTGGGTAACAGCGCGTAATCTCTTCACGCTGGCAGTCGATGCCGATTTTTAGAGCGCCTTTCCAACCTGCGCTCCCAGCAACAACGCAGTACTTTGCCTCTTAGCACTGTATAATACCCAGTTTTGTTTTCCAATATCCAGTCAATCGGATATCCAATGCTAGGCAATCCCTTTAACCCAGTTTATCGAACGGTTGGTTTTAGCAGCAGCTGCAGCTGTTGACTAAGTTGGAGATATACGGGCCTTTAACCCAAAGGAGAGGGACTTTAACTCAACACTAAGAAAAGGGGGCATCTAACCCCAAAGGCACAAATGCCCCCAGGGCTTGCTAGACTATCTGTTCTATGTTCTCGTTGGAACCCTTGCCTCAGTTCGGGAATGATTGATCTGCTCCGACTAGCGAAGTGGGGAAAACCGATGCAAAAACCGTACCATGGCGCCGATTTCTCCTCTCGAGATCTGGAACAGCTCAACACCCTCAATCGCAAAATTGTATTTTAGGTCAGTTGAGATCCCGGATGAGCCCCCAATGTAAATACTGTCCTAAAGCTTACCCCCCTTAGTCTAGTTCAGTTAAAACACTGAGTCAAGCACTGGAACAACTAAACTTTATTTTTGAACGAACAACAAATCCCCCTATACGATACCTAAACCACCGCGGGTTTGATCCTTGTCTCTGCCTGGCCAAGCCCTTCAGCCTCGTGCAAGCAGACACTACCAAAAGTCCCAAGCACCCTTCCAGAAAATCATCACTGATCCAAATGGGGGCTACATTTTATAGGTCAACAAACCCTGAGGGGCCGAACGACATAGGGGTGGTTCCCCTTACAAGCCAATTACACATATTGATTACATAAAGTATTATTCACAAGACAGTTCCCCAACTCAATTACAAAGAGCCCCAAACAATGTTTCTCCAGAAGCTTCTGGAAGGAAGTTAGTTAACTGAATAATGCAACATTTACCCAGGTGTACAAACAATTCCGCCGGGGTTTCACACTTCAGCCAATCACCAAACAGCAGGGCAACTGTCATACAACATTATTTACAATCCCTTTGCAATAATCCAATCAAACGCATGCATCTGCAACACCTTAGAGTTTCTCTGCAAGGTCATCATACATATTATCAATTGCTAAGACAGCTGGACCTTCCTTATCTGGTGTATTGATCTGGGATCTAGACTTCCTGGCACCAACGAGGCTTCTCACAGAAAAAGGACAACAGGGCCTGCTGATGCATGAATCCTTTGCTCTATTTTAGCTCTATTTTGGCCAGGATTTACAATATCAACCTATCCTGTCTACCCACCTATCCGAGCAGTAATTATACTTGAAAAGTGATTAATCAGCAGAAAAGCAATTTTGGATGATGTGAAGTCCTGAAATATAAATGCAAGCCTTTTTTGCTCTGTTTTAACTCTACGATATTTCCTGCAAAGCTGACTCTCATTTGAATCCTTGAGAAAAAAGTAAAATGTTTTTTTATTAAAAAAAAAATGTTTTATTAGAAAAAAATGTACAGTCGTATAAACCATGGTATATAACATAATACATTTTTGTGTACAACTTCTTGTTTTACATTTCACAATATAAAAATAATAGACGCAAGAAAAGAAGAAAGAAGAAGAGATTAAGGAAAGTAGTGATGTGTAGGCCCCAGAAGTTAACAATTGGTAATTTGTGGATAGATAGAGAGAAAGAGCCCATAGAGATGTAGAAAAAAAGAGAAGCCCAGAAAGGAAGAGCAAAAAAAAGAAATATCGATTTTTTTTTTTAAACGGAAGAGAGAAAACAGAACAGAAAAGAAAAGGAAAAGGGATATACCTACTTCATGCCTTTCCACACCCCACACCTAGTTCTGAAACGGTTAATTACCAGAGTTATGTTGCACCATATTGTACTTGTAATAAATCGATGAAAGGAGACCATATCTTTAAGAATTGTTCTGATTTTCCTGCTGGAACGAATCTCATATCTTAAAAGATACTTCACTAATCAGGTTTCTCTGTGACTGGGCTCCAATCGAGAAAGGGAACCATTCAAGCAACACTGTCTGTCAAGGTAGTTTAGTACTTTCTCAATGCTGTCTCTGTTCGCGACTAATAACCACTCTATTTATTGTACCACTGAACAATTTAGTTGTTCCCTAAATGGCATTTGAAAAATAGCCAAACCAATGCTAACTAGGCAATATTATCTCAATGCTTGTCCACTAGTTTCTGGAATTACCTTTTTCTGCCTGATCTCAATTTAACACTTTTTTATAGAGCCACGGTTTAATGGGCAACGTTTATTTCCTTTTTAAATGGCTTAATATAGCATATCATGATTGTCAGGGATTTCAGGTCATGCATAATTTAAAGGTCACTAGCATTTCACTCCAGATTCATTGAATTACTTGAATTTAAATTCCTCAACGCCATAGTGAGATTGGATCACATTTCCAGGTCAACTGCTCAAGTCTTTGCATACATGTCCAATAATTTAACCATAGTACTGTTGTAAATCCCAAATCCACATAGAATGGAGAAAAGGGGCAAACTGTTTGCAAGTTCCTGTTTTTCCATTATCCAGGCTCATCTCCAAAATTCTTAATGCTCTGGCCTCACAGTGCCATGAACTTCTGACTTATCATTCTGTAAATTGAAATTATCAGTTCAAATGTTTCATATGCAAGAAAGGTCTATTTAATCCTAAACCCTATAATGAACTAATACAATGTTTAAAAATCCCAGAGTATCATAAAGGACATTTCCCACCCCGGACACTCCCTGTTTGAACTGTTGCCGTCAGGCAGACGGTACAGATCTACAAGGACAAGGACGAACAGACTAAAAAACAGTTTTTACCCCACTGCTATAAAAGCACTAAATGTAGCCGCCAAGGAACGCAGGGGCGATACATACTAAGGGACTGTGGTACACTGTGAAATCGACAGAAGGATGGAGGTTTGGGTGTTTATGCGTGCTATTTTCGTGATATTTATTTTAGTTGTTTATCTTTTAATATTTTATCTTGTATGTATCGTTAGCTTTTAGAAATGTTTGAATGGTGCACTGACTGGCTGACATTTTTAAATTTTGTTGTACATGGTTCATGTTACAATGACAATAAAGAAACTATTCTATTCTATTCTATACAGTCCATACAAAGTAGAGAGCACAGTACAAAAAAAAGTAAGATCCATCTGAAATACAAATGTATTGCATAGCTAAATGTATGTTAGTAAGTAATGAATAGAAGTTCCACGGAAGCGTTTGAAGTGAAGCTATTTGCATGTGATCCTTCTGCATTCATAGTGTGTTCCAGGCCAATTGTACACAATGGAATTAGCCAGTATGTGGTGGAGGTGAACAGGTAGGTAAGCAGTTAAAATAGATTACAGAATTGTTGGAATTTGCATAAGACTTGACAGGATATTTGGACATATGGAAAATCAGACTTTGAGTCAAGAATGGGGCAGATAAGTAATTCAAGAATTGTGTAGGAAGGAACTGCAGATGCTGGTTTAAACCAAAAATAGACACAAAACGTTTGAGTAACTCAGCGGGTCAGACAGCATCTCTCGAGAAAAGGAATAGGTGATGTTTTGGGTTGAGATGCTTCTTCAGATAGAGAGTCAGGGGAGAGGGAAACTGGAGATATGGAAGGGTACAAAGAGACCATGATATTACAAGCCAAAGAACAGCATGTAACTTTAGTCATACAAAGTCCATAGCAGTTTGCTGTTGATTTAGGGTTGTGGTTAGATTTGCACAGTGGTTAAAGAGCCTGATGGTTAATGGGAATAAATGGTTATTGAACAGAGAGGTAATGTTTCTCAGGCTCCTGTACCACCTTTCTGATGTGAACAGCAAGATGATAGTGTGGCCAGAGTTGTGTGGGTATTTGATGATATTAGCTGCCTTTATGAGCCAGCGCTTCCTGTGGATCCTTTCGATGGTTGGGTGGTTGGATGGATCAGGCAATGTTCACCGTTTTCTGCTGCCTTCTTTGTTCTTGTGCATTTGAATGAACAAACCAGTTTGTTCTGCAACCAGTCAGTAGGCTCTCCACCGTACACCTGTGGAAATCTGATAGAGTATTAGGCAACATGCTGAATCTACTCAAACTTCTGAGGAGTCTTTCTTAATAATTGCTACTAGGACAGATCTTCAGAGAAGTGTACACATTGGAATCCAATGCTGTTGGCTCCCTCCACTGGCATCCCGCTGATGGCAGAGTAGACTGATGGGCTGAATGGCCTAATTCTGCTCTTGTAACCTATGCACTTATGAACTTATGAAGACAGACACAAGTCTTTACTCAGCTTTCCTTTCCAGGTCAACATTCGGCTCTTTGGTCTTGCTGACGTGGAAGGCAAATTGTTGTTCTGACACCACTTAACCAGATTATTGATCTCTCTCCTGTACTCTGACTCATTGTTAACCATTATTCATACAACTATATCTGGCTACACAGTTATGGGTATAGACAAAGTAGAGAAAGGGACTGGCCACTCAGCCATGAGGTGCTCCCGGACTGATGGCCAGGGAAAAGTAATGGTTGTTGCCAATCCATATTGACTGATGTTTGTCAATGAGGAAGTTGAATGTGGAGGATCCAATTCCCTGAGTTTGATGAGATTGGAAGAGATGATGTGTAGGAAGGAACTGCAAATGCTGGTTTACACCGAAGATAGACCCAACATGCTGGAGTAACTCAGCCATTCCTTCTATCCAGAGATGCTGCCTGGCCCACTGAGTTACTCCAGCACTTTGTGTCTATCTTTGGAAGAGTTGATGGTGTTGAACACTGAGCTGTAGTCAGAGCATCACAGCCTGAGTAGGTGTTCCTCCTGACCAAATGGTCCTGTGCAGAGATGAGCGCCAATGAGGTTGATTCCACTGTTGATCAGTTGACCCATTCTCTGACAGGAAGGTGCAAATAAATGTTGAGCAACCATTGTCAAAGGGCACAGTGCAGGGCATTTCACACCTCTCTACATAGTCGGCAGCTCTATGCATGTTAGACATACAGAGGATCCGAAAGAACATGTCTGAAGAAAGGTCACAACCCGAAACATCATCCATTTCTTCTCTCCAGATGCTGCCTGTCCCACTGAGTTACACCAGCATTTTGTGTCTCCTTCAATTTAAACCAGCATCTGCAGTTCTTTCCTATACTGAACATGTTCATAATTAGCTAAGTACCTGCCTTCCACAAACAGATTCCACAATGTGATATAATTTCTTGGGAAACATATATAAATAAAATGGTTTAAAATGAACTGCATTTTTTACAATATCAGTGGGACTTCAGACTTGAATTATTTTACACATTTATTAAAAGATTTAAAAATAACATAGCCATTGCAAATTTCAACTGCACACTGGGGATAATTTGGATGTACGGATTAGTCAAGATCAGCAAATTTTAAAAGAGCTTTCTTTTCCCCCTTGTGTGTAATATACTTCTTCTTCTTGCGTATGGTGTGCACAGCCTAAAGTTGTAGGTCAACTTGTTCTATTTGATCATGTTGGTGCACGTCGGGTTGATTGCATTTGTCGAAACAGGGTGGACCACGTGATGGTTGCAATCTCCCACCCCTGTAAATATTGTAGGTATATGGATGCTTTTCAATCTTTCGAAGGATTTGAAGCAACAAGTGATAGAAAATCAAACTGCAAGGTAAATTGGATAGTGCTGGAAAATATGCCAGGATCATAATTAGCAATTAAATTGTGCCCATTCAAACCAGTGCAAGCTGTGCATGAAATTTGCACTGCCTATTCATTATCATTGTCTCAGCAACCAGCCAGCACTAACCATGCTGTTGGTGGCCAGGGGCAGTTTTGTAAGGGGGAGGCTCTAGTTTAAGGTCATTTGCACTGACTAAAGACAACCCGCAATTCTTTGAGAGAAATAAAATCAGAAACTGCTGGAAATATGCGGCACATTAAGCAGTATCTGCAAAAAGAGAAACTGAGTCACTATTTCAAGTGTGTTTCAGTGCAACCCTTCCACTGACCCAAAAGATTGGTTGTTTCTCTTTCCACGGATGCTGTCTGACCTACTGAATTTTCCAGCATTTTCTACTTTATTTCAGATTTTGTGTTTTTTTTATTTCACGCGACTTGGGCGATGTCGTGACAAAATTGTGGCGGAATACAGTACTGAGACCTTGAGAGGTTGCTCAAAGGGAAATAGCGAAACCCTTCCCACCCCACTCACGACCTGAAATGTTACCTTGCATTTTCTAGCCACAGATGCTGCCCGACCTACCAAGGATTTTCATGCTATTGTCATTTGTCATAGTAGGATTGTCACTGAACTGTGGACAAAAAATGAATGTGACTGTACTTAGGTGCACGTAACAATAAAGTACCATTGAACATTGGGCATTGAACTATTGAACATCCTTAGCTAAGTGATCCTTTTGGAATCATAGTTTAGAGAGATCTAGGAGGGCATGGTTCCCAGAAAGTGGCGGGTCAGGTGGTGAAGAAGATGTTTGGCATGCTTGCCTTCATTAGGAAGGGCACTTACTTACTTACTTACTTTTCATTACAGTCTCAAGGTCCAGATATAAGACAAGACGTTACATATAATAAATTGCCAGTGGTGGGATCCCATTGGAGGGGGCGAAAATGTCGGAGGATTATTTGTTGTATGTGATGGCTGGTAGGGTGGAGGTTGAGGACAAGGGGGACTCTGCCCTTGTTACGAGTGGGGGAATGGGGAGTGAGAGCAGAGTTACGGGGTATAGAAAAGACCCTGGTGAGAGCCTCATCTATAGTAGAAGAGAGGAACCCCCGTTCCCTGAAGAATGAGGACATCTCCGATGCCCTGATGTGTAAAGTTGAGTGGTTCTTTCATCCAATGTGTTGAGTTGAGAAGACGACCATTTTGGTTTTCAGTCAAAGAGTCCCACTGCACTGAAACAAGCCCTTCAGCCCAACTTGTCCATGGTGGCCAATATGCCCAATCTACGCTAGTCCCACCTTCCTATGTTTGGTGCATATCCCTCGAAACCTTTCTTATCCATGGACCTGAATATGCATTTTAAATGGTGTTCTTATACCAGTACAAAACTGTAACTCCCTTCTCCCTGTGAGGAGGCTGGATTGAAGTGAATCTTCAGGATCTGTGTCAGCACATCAGAAAAACAGCTTCCACCATCTGTGGTGCCAACAGGTCTGCTCGGATGGTGAACAAAATCGATAAAGGAGTAGATGCTGGAAATCTAAAACCTGAAACTGCTGGAAATACTCAACAGGTCAGGCCGCATCTTTGGGAAGGGAAGAGACAAAAAAAAAAACGCTGCAGAGAAGGTGGCGAAGGTATGTCTCGGAGAGAGTAAAGCCTAGATGACCAGAGGGGGTCAGTTTTAAATGAGGGTTAAACAGTAAACAAGGTTATTTTATCAATGAGTTAATTGGACCAGTTAGAGAGTGGAAACAGAGACAAAAGAACACAGACAGAAGAACGTGGGAGTTGTAGAATAGAATGCCTTTTATTGTCATTCAAACAGCTTGGTTTGAACGAAATTGCATTTTCTACAGTCTTAACATTACAAAAAAAACAAGACAAACACTTAACACAATTTACACAAACATCCATCACAGTGAATCTCCAACACACCTTTGTGATGGAAGGCCAAAGTCTTATCTCTTCCCTTTGTTCTTCTCCCGAGGTCCAGCAGTCCAACTGCAGCGTCGAGGCGACTGGGGCTCCCGATGATAAAGCCCCCGGCAGGCAATGGTAGGTCCTGCGGCATTTAAGCCGCGCGGGGCGATGTTAGGCCCTGTTCCGAGTCCTTTTAGATCCAGCGATTCCGGTGGGAGACGTTGCCGTTGTGGGAGCTCCGACAAGCGGTCTCCCACCAGGGACCCGCGAGCTACCGATGTTCCTTTCTAACGGGCCTGCGGCCAGAGCCTCCGAAGCTCCGAAGTCGGGTTGCAGCCGCGCGCCACCACAGCTCTTCCCATTCCAAAGTCGGCCAGCTCCGCGATGGCAAGTCCGCAGGGTCCGCGACTGGAGCCCTCAGGTTAGTTCCGGTTGGAGGCCGCCGCTGGCTCCACGATGTTAGGCTCAACGACACCGGAGACCCGATAGGGATAAAGTTGGGTCCCCGTACAGAGTAGAGATTAAACGGTTTCCCCCACCCCCCACATATACACAGCTAAAAAATAATAAAAACTAGAATGAAAAACATACATTTAACAAGACAAAAGACAGATGGACTGCAGTCGAGCCGCTGTCGTTTGATGCCGCCACACTCCAGGGACCCTGTGAAATGCAGAGTAGGAGCAGAAAGATATACCTGACAGGGTCACCTTGCATACCTTCCTTCCCTGGTGTTCTGGTGGTAAATTAATGTGTTCCTGCTTAGAAAGCTGCTTCATTTCGTTCTGAATTGGCTTCATGTCATGCAGGCTCCATTCTGTCCTTGCCCTCACTTTCACCATGGGCGGAAATCCCAGGGGGACTGGTGACACACGTCCCCTCCATGTTTTGAGAGGTGGGGGACAATCCCCCCCCCCCCCCCCCCCCCATGTTTTGCAACTCCGGATTCTGATATTTGGTGAAAAAATAATTTAAAATCCTCGCTTTCAGCGACAGCGAGGGTGAGACTGATGATCGAGGACGCTGATTGGAGGAAAGATGTCAGTCAGTAGGCAGTGGGGGGGGGACATTATGATTCAGGGCAATGATTGGATGAGGGAGGTGTCGGTCAGAGGGGGTAGGACTGAGGATAGAGCACAGTGATTGGAGAAGGGAGACGTCCTGGTGGAGCAATGATCATAGAGCGGAACTTGAATCGGCCCGTTCGTGGGGCCTTTCATCGCCCGGCGCAGCTTAAAATCGGCCGTGGGAACTTCCATCGTCCCGCTGTCAAAGCGATCGAGGCTCCCGATGTTGAAGCCCCCACCAGGCGATGAAAGGTCCCGCGAACGGGATGATTGAAGCCTCACGATTCGGGGCGGACGAAGCTGCTGTTACTGGAGTTCAGAATCGGTCACCAGGTCAGTTCCCGATGTTATTGCCCACAGGGTCCACAGCTGATGTTCCGAAGCCCCGCGTGTGTGCGCATGCACGTGCGGGCACCAAGAAATTGTGCCTCCCGATGTTTTGATAGTGATTTCTGCCCCTGACTTTCACTAATTAATTTTGTTTCTGAGAAACATCTCCATCTACTTTGCAAGAGAATTAAATAGATCCAATGCTTTAATATCTTTTCTAATCTCCCAATGTACTGTAACTGGATCTGCAATGTCACCCTGCACTGCTCCCATTTTACAGTGGCAATCGTTCATCTGACGATCACCAGCACTAATCTATAGTTCAGCCGGTTTAGAGACTATAACCTTTAGCCCAAATGTTGAAGTTCTGGGTTCACCTGCAATCTGAGGTTAACTGTTCTTGGTAGCCTTTCACAACTACACCACTTTGGAGAGATCCATTCTCAATCCATCCTTATTGCCCCTGAATTGTAGGTCCCTCCATGTGTACTTAGTGTAGGAACCAGCAGAGTTTGCTAACTATTACATAAGGAACACATCACCTCTAATAGGTCTGAATGCTTTATTCAGGTCTTTTAAGAATGCACACAGTGATGCCTACATAATAATTCATGTCACGTGATGATGCAAATATTTCCTCATAGCATAAATGCCTTGCTTAATATATTGACAATATTGGCGCACTATTCCCTGACATCCAGCTAGCCCATGGCAAAGGGATGTAGTCCAAAGCTGAGCTATCCTTACACTTAGAAACATAGACAACAGGTTCAGGAGCAGGCCATTCGGCCCTTCGAGCCATTCAACATGATCATGTCTGATCATCCAAAATCAATACCACGTTCCTGCTTTCTTCTCATATCTCTTGATTCCGTTAGTCCTAGGGCTATATCTAACTCTCTCAAATACATAGCTGCCAAAAACCATTCTCTATATCTATCTGCAGTATCAATATCAATAGGTGATGTTTCGGACCAAGACACTTCTTCAGGTTCTCCAATCTAAAGAAGGGTCTCGACCCGAAACATCACCCATTCCTTCTCTCCAGAGATGCTGCCTGTCCCGCTGGGTTACTCCAGCATTTTGTGTCAATCTTCAGTTTAAACCAGCATCTGCAATACCTACCTACTCATGGAAGGAAGTATCTTGATCATCAGAAGATTGGCACCTGCTTAAACTGAAGATTGAACAGCTGTAGATTACTGCCTTGTGATGGGGAAGAGGGAAATATGCAGATTATGGGACTTGTTAGGGATCGGTGACCAAAGAGTTGGTGGTATGCTTGGATAATTATAGAGATCACACTCGGGAAGAATGCAACGAATTTCAACAAAATTGTTTGGCCAATCACTCTATGTGCAGCTTTCTTCAATTCATTGGCAGTTCAGCATTCAGTTCAAGGTGAGCAAAGACATGCTGAGCTAATGATCTACATGCATTGCCCATTGACTTTCCCCAGCAATGTGGCCGACTTTGATTAAAACATGCAGGTACGTTTTTATTTTAACTTTTTGATTAATCTTAATACTTAAAGTCTCACATTACTTTTAAGTAAATTTACCATAATTGGATACATTTATTTTTAAATGTTACTTAAATGCTTATGGATTGTTTTCATTATTTCTTGGCATCAGGGATATTTAAAAGCTGTTCCATACTTCAAACCAAAGCAGGGTGACAATGATGGTCAGGAGGCTTGGCTCCTGGTTCTACTACCTGACACCCAGATGCTACTTACAGAGAGCTCTGCTTTGTGAGATGGCCATGACAGGCAGGCCTCCAGTGAATCAAAGAGCTGCAAATGAAACCACGCAAGAAGCCAGCTGAATTCAGCTAGATCTGATCCATCAAAAACCGTGTGGCGCTGAGCAGTCAAATTGGAAATGAACTTTAATGTAAGTGAGAGGTTTTCTATTTCTAGACTGTCTCTTTTGCCACTTTCCTACATTAACCATATATCCCGTGATTCCCTTGAAAGCTAAAAATCTATTGATTTCTGCATCGAATATTCTCAATGGCTGAGGCTCCTGTGGAGGCCAAGTCAGTGGATATTTTTAAGGCAGAGATAGATAGTTCTTGCGTAGTACGGGTGTCGGAGGTCATGGGGGGAAAGCAGGAGAATGGGGTTAGGAGGGAGAGATATATCAGCCATGACTGAATAGCGGAGTGGGCTTGATGGGCCGAATGGCCTAATTCTACTCCCATCACATCACTTTATTGACCTTATGACAACTCTAAGCTCGTGAATTCCAAGATTCACTGACATCTTGGAAGAATTCTCCTCTCATCTTTGTTCCAAATGGCCAATTCTTTATATTGATTCTGCTACTCCTAGATGCCCTAAGAACAATAATTGACTAAAAAAAACCCATTAGAACTTCTCCAAAATATAACCATAATAATCAGTGATAGAACATGGAACACTAGTTTAAAGTCCTTGAGGGTAGTATCTCAGTGATCGGCTTGGCCATCTCAGAAACAATAAAACGAATTCCAACATCTATGTGCAATACTATGCTGTTGCAGGTAGTCATAAAGAAAGAGAAGTCCTTGTTATGAGGAAATAAATATTGATTTAAATAAATGGACTCAAAATATGAAAATACAGATCAAATTTCAAATCCATGGCATTTTTTTGCGCCTTGAAATCATAAAGGGCCTGTACCACTTGGGCGTCATTTGCACATTATTTACGCGACAGGACGGTAGTGATTGTCGCTTAAATGCGCGCGATGGTCCTGCGACTGTCGCGCGCAAATCACGAGTCATCACGCGTCATCATGCATCAGCACAGCCGTCTGGTGCGCGTGACATCATTAGAATACGCTGCTTCCCTATTCTGCATCATGACTATCATGGAAGAACTACAGATTTTATTGCTACAGCAACAACAGAGACTTCTGTTAGCAGCAGCCCTCATACTTACAGATCAGCCAGGCAGGAGTACAACAAGAAAGGCTAGCAAGAAACCCAGAAAGAGGTCGGTGTGGACGAGGTTAGAGGTTACATGACGCGTACAAGGCGGGCCGACTGCATATGGGCGGCGCGCAGCATTGCATGTTTACAGACGTTGACACACGGTGATGTAACCATGCATCACCACGTGATACACGTGCGACGTTGGGACGGCACCGTGCAACGCCAATGCGTAAGCGTGCGTAGCCAATGCGTAAGCGATACATCACGCAGGTGGCGCGTGAGGATTTCAGTACACTACGAAATCCGCGCGCCACTAAATGTGATTCCACGCCTCACCATGCGCTGTGCACGCGTCACCCACGTGCCCCCCATGCGTCATGATGCGTCGACCAATTTTCTACATGACACGTAAATGAGGCGCAAATGACGCCCAAGTGGGACAGGCCCTTAAGGATCCATGACCCAGCAGGAGGCCAGTTAGCCTATCATATCCACATTGCCCATAAATTAACATGAGGTAAATCCCACTTCACAAGCCTCATGAGTCAGAGGCTTGTAGGCTATGAGTTTTCAAGTAGTTGTTCGAGCACTCCTCCCGTTTGATTTCTCCAAGAGATCTAAGCTTTCTTTAAATGTTTTCAGCCAATTATCAGAATCTCTTCTCCCTTCAGAATGCTCAAGCCAGCAGCCTCAATAGGAACATTTCTCTTTTAATGCATTCATATGATACACTACTTGTCACTACTTCAAAGGGAATAGCTACCCAAAGTTCGCTGAATAAAATCATAATTGATGCTGGTGGAAAAAGTATTTTGGAAACAGTGAATCATGACAGTTATCACCTCTGCATCTGTCAGGAAATTTGGTCAGGCACTTCCCGACATGAGTCATACTTATCATCTGGAACTTTATTCCCCCTCCCAATGGCCAGAACCTCTGATGACTAATACCAATCCTGCCCTCCTATCTCCAATTTTGAACCATTTCTAATTACTCGCCAACTCCAATGCCACCCAAACTCATGGAGACACAAGAGGCTGCAGAAGCTGGTATCTTGAGCAAACTACGTATAAACTGCTGGAGAAACTCATCAGGCCAGGCAGCCTAGGTGGAGGAAAATGAACAGATGACATTTCGGCTCGGGATTCTTCTTCATTCTGAAGACTCATCTTCAATCATGGATTGTGCATTTTCCTTCACTCACTCTGCAGTGCATGAAGGAAAAAGTGCAATTCTGCATCAATTATGTACAATGTCCCAAAGATTGCAACAGCAGGCTCTTTATTGAAATGGACACAAAATGCCGGAGTAACTCAGCGGGTCAGGCAGCATCTCCAGTGAAAAGGAACAATGGATGCTTCGGGTTGAGACCCTTCCTCCAACATTATCTTCCACGTAAACCAGCATCTGTTGTTCCTTCCTTTACAGAAATGATTGTTAGAGCACTGTGCGACAACCACAGCACAAATAGAAGGGTGGCACGGTGACGTAGCTGTAGAGTTGCTGCCTTACAGTGTATGCCACGTCGGAGACCCGGGTTCGATCCCGACTACGACTGCTGCCTGTATAGAGAGTGTATGTTCTCCCCGTGACCGCGTGGGTTTTCTCCGAGACCTGCGATTTGCTCCCACACTCCAAAGATGTACAGGTTTGTAGGTTAATTGGCTTGGTATGAATGTAAATTGTCCCAGGTATGTATAGGATGGTGGTTAATGTGCAGGGATCGCTGGTCGGTGCGGACTGGGTGGACAGAAGGGCTTGTTTCCACGTTGTATCTCTAACCTAAAATAAAATAAACTAAATAACAGCAGACTATTGTTTCTAAGAATTGTTTCTAGAATTTAGGAGACTGAGAGGGGATCTTATAGAAACTTACAAAATTCTTAAGGGGTTGGACAGGCTAGATGCAGGAAGATTGCTCCCGATGTTGGGGAAGTCCAGGACAAGGGGTCACAACTTAAGGACAAGGGGAAATCCTTTAAAACTGAGATGAGAAGAACTTTTTTCACACAGAGAGTGGTGAATCTCTGGAACTCTCTGCCACAGAGGGTAGTCGAGGCCAGTTCATTGGCTATATTTAAGAGGGAGTTAGATGTGGCCCTTGTGGCTAAGGGGATCAGAGGGTATGGAGAGAAGGCAGGTACGGGATACTGAGTTGGATAATCAGCCATGATCATATTGAATGGCGGTGCAGGCTCAAAGGGCCGAATGGCCTACTCCTGCACCTAATTTCTATGTTTCTATGTTTCTAAGCCATTATGTATCTGCTAACCTGACCTGTGCTCATTTCCACCCTTGATTTGTAGTATTAGCTGTTTGCCAAATGTTAGCAGAAATTCCAAACGGAGCTTCTATTCCCTTACCCTCCACTGATCTGTTTTATGATATTCACCTTCACAAGGAGGATGGTTAAATGAAAATTCAATGATTTGTTTCATATTACATCATAGCTAATAAATAATAATTGCATGAACATTTAGAATACTTAGCTAGGTCCATCTTGGACTGTAAACTCCAATGAATGGTTGTAAATTTAGTCTGGGAGTAAAACCTAAAATGATTTACTGCATAATTCTATCTTTACCTAAGAAAAACTTGGCAGGAGTCCTTTATATGTGTCTCAATATAAATCACATTTAAAATGTCTTTTATCAACACATAATCAGCATGAACCCGACAATAAGCAGTTGCTGGGAACTATCTCCATCAGATCAAATTAAATTCAAAACCGTAGGTTTACATTTTGTGGCACTTCACTTATGAGATAAGAAGGCTATGGAATAATTAGGTTATTGCTCATGTCATGCTCTGCCCCCGCCTTATCTAGGCTCACTTAAATAAAATATCAGCCTGACATTGGAAGTTAGATAATGTTCGGTCTGTTGTATGACAAGTAACCTCTCATTACTCACTGGCATTGCTATTGAGTTGTGTGTGCAGGGGCTGATGAAGCCTAGTGTAGGAGGAGGCCATATAGGTTAACCTATGATTATTGTCAAGGATATTCTTCGTTAAATATATGGAAAGAACAGAAAATGCTGGAGATTCTCTGCGTCAGGCAACCTCTGCAGAGACAGAAATAGAGATAATACATTGGATTTGTGGCCTTTCGGCTTTTTTCATTTTAGCTTTTCAGCATGTGCAATTTTGTGCTTTTTGAATCGATGTACTGATCCTCAGTTGGGTGTGTTGAATAGAATAACCAATGCAGTGATATAAGACATAATTATTAGGAAGTGTATTTAAACCTGGCAAAGCATTTTAGATGCAAACCATTCTTTTCCAGAGTTTCTTCAGATACAAATGAAGTTTAGGTTAGAGGTGCAGTGCGGAAACAGGCCCTTCAGCCCACCAAGTCCACACCGATAAATGATCCCCATACACTAGTTCTACCTACACACTCGGGACAATTTTACAATTTTTACTGAAGCCGAGTAACCTACAAACCTCTACATCTATTGAATATGGGAGGAAACCTGAGCAACTGGAGAAAACCAATGTGGTCACAAGGAGGACATATGTAAACTCTATACAGACAGCACCTATGGTCAGGATTGAACCCGGGTCTCTGACGCTGTGAGGCAGCAACTATACCGCTGTGCCACCGTGTCAGCCCACATGTAATGTTATTTGCCCAGAACCTCCCTTAACACAAGGATACCCAAGGTAACATGCAGCACACTGTCCACCACCTTAATGCTACACATTGCTGTCTTCACAGCTGTTAATTCACTAATGTTTAGGGGTGGTAAGGGATTAAGGGAATGCGTGAAATTGGAGGAACATACTAAATATAAATTATTACAAAGTTCAGTCCGTGCTTTTCATATTCAGAAGGAGGCAGCACAAAACAAAATTGCAACTTTCTGCGAAAGTGAAAAACTGGTGCTTTGGAGAACAAGACTGGAGATCGGAAACAGGGTATGTGGGCTGCAACACGGATCCCACTGTAAAACTGTTCCATGTACTCCTGCAAGTGCTAACAAAAAAAGCCTCCAGCAGTTTAATCTCATGAAGGTTTTTTCCAATAACATCTTTTTGAGAGCATCGTCCTAACAAGTTACTATTTATATCTCAGTAGGTGATGATAAAGACAGCTCCAGGACTTCGCAACAAAGTGAATCGGCTCTTTCACGCCTTGAGAAATATATGCCAGCAGTTCAAAAGTAGTGCAGAGAATGATTAGCCAGAGCTAAGTGATTGAGTGAGCTGAGGGACTGCATTCAAATTTTGTAGGTCCAGCTTTGAAAAGGTGGGCAGCACAGCGGCACAGCAATAGAATTGCTACCTTACTGTGACCGTGTGGGTTTTCTCCGGGTGCTCTGGTTTCCTCCCACATTCCAAAGATGTGCAGGTTTGCAGAGTAAATAGCTTCTGTAAATTGTCCCTAGTGTATAGGGTCATTGGTCGGTATGGACTCAGTAGATGGAAGGGCTTGTTTCTACGCTGAATCTCTAAACCAAAGCAAATAAAAGGAAAGTACAAACTATTATTGAAGGCATCTACTCCAGCAATTTGTGCTCTGCTAATAACAATATAATAACAGTATAATCTGGCTCGCCAAAACAGGTTTTTTTGGACTTGGCATCAGGAACATTTCTTCTATTGCCATGGAAAAGCAAAACCTAACACTTCCATGAAGCAAACCTGCCAGGCCAGTTCACATAATAATTAAGAGATGTTGGTCTCAAGTCAGGTATAGACCGGTTAACAACAGCAGATATCCTATTCTGCATTTCGTTGTCTCTGTAACAGCAGATATCCTCTGAATCTGAATCTGATTCTGAAGTACTTCCATTAACTATGTTGTCATTCAGAATACAATTATATAATGTTATCTGACAGATGAAAGAAGATGAAATAGATCTTTTGTTTTCTTCATATGGTGATGTTGATGTTCCTTACCAGGTCAACTCTATTACTAGCCCTAATGCTCTTCAATGAGGAAGTGATTAGGTAACACTTTGAATCACTGCGTTAATTGTAACTAGCACAGGAGAGGGGATGAGACCTGGGGCAGATCAACCATGATAACATTGATGGTGGGGCATGCTTGAGTGGGAGAAAAGCCAATTTTCTTATGTTCTTATGAATGTCCTCCCACAATACAATTATTTAGAATGCTCTATAATTTTGTTCCTGCAATGGTGACGGAGCAGCAAATTTTTCAGACCAGTATAATGTGCGATTTGTAAATAAATTTGGACGGTTCTCCTTGGCTTCCAGATGGCAGGAGATACCATTAAAGAAGCCTTGGTTTCGTCGTTATTGCAAAGCATCAGAGAGAATTGTCTCATAGCCACGGAGGGCTTGGTGGGGCTCATGTTGTTGACCTCCCCGTGGTGAGCCCTGTCAGGCGAATGACAACAAACAGAGACAGCAGCAGAGATAATGCAACCTTAGTCGCTGCAGCTTGCAGCCCTAATGCAATCTCAGTCGCCACGGCTTGGCCCCAACCCGGAGCATGCGCTCTTTATAGGGCGGGCACCTACGGATGTCGAACCGGATGGCATCACCTAGCTGCAGCTGAATGCGGAAGGCCTGACTGGCTACAGCGCCTGGAGGGCGTTACATAACTTCTGTTGCCTCAGACGCAAGAAGAAGGTGGGCTTGGTGGTGGAGGGCGTGGGAGTTTAGATTGATGGATAACTTAGCAATCAAGCAAAGTGTTCTGGGTTTCTGGAGGGTCATAGGAACTGCCTTTATCTAGACAAATGAACAATATTTTATATATGCAGGTCTGACAGATTAAGGACAACGTAGCCTGGTGCATGGGTATCCAACACACCATCATAAACATTGATTTCCTCTCCTGCCACCACACTGTGGCAGCAAAATCTACTGCCTAAAAGATGAGGAACAACTTACCAATGGTTCTTTGACAGCACCATCAAAAGTTACAAATGGCAAAGACAGTATCTGCATGGAAATTCAACCACCTACACATTCCCTTCCAACACACATATATAAGTGATAGGAGAAGAATTAGGCCATTCGGCCCATCAAGTCTAAAGCACCATCTTACTTTCCCCCTCAACACAATTCTCCTGCCTTCTCACTATAACCCCTGACACCCATACCAATCAAGAATCTAGCGATCTCTGCCTTAAAATTATCCATTGACTTGACCTCCACAGCCTTCTTTGTGTGTGTGTGTGTGTGTGTGTGTGTGTGTGTGTGTGTGTGTGTGTGTGTGTGTGTGTGTGTGTGTGTGTGTGTGTGTGTGTGTGTGTGTGTGTGTGTGTGTGTGTGTGTGTGTGTGTGGGTTGTGTGCGCGTGTGTGCGTGTGTGTGTGCGAGCGTGCGCGTGCGAGTGTATATATCACTGGGAAAGATATTGTCATTCTCTCAATAGTGCTGCCTTTAAATTAACTCTCTACTGTGGAAGTGCCTTGATTATTCGGATTGCAGTGGTTTGAGAAGCTGCCGCATTCCCAGCTTCAGGGGATGGGCTATGTACACTGGTCTTGTCAGCTAACCTGCATTCTGTAGATTTAAATGTGATATGTTGTAGCTGAAAGCTAATTCCTAAGCAACAAAGCAGTTTTATTTTGCAGTATTGTGGTCTGTGTTTTTCCTTTAAACTGTGTTGATTGACTACAAAGCATAAATGTTTTTTTTAACATACTTGTACACAACAAGCTGCAACGATGCAATGAAATAATTGGTGATAAATATATGTATTTACTGCAACCCGTTTTGTTTAATTGCATTATTATTTTTGAAAAGGATCATTTTTTTTAGAAATTTGAAATGAATGTGAATGGACTGAGTCATATTTCTGTAAAAAAGAATTGGCAATATAGTTACACAAACTTCAATAAGGATTCTTAATTATCTGAAAACAAATCAGTGTGTTTAACAGCAAAAGAGTAACAACAGCTACTAAAAATACATTCACATAAATGAGCAATGGAAGGTTCACTTCTGAATGTTAGGGGAATATCTCGCTGACTGAATGTAGAGGTACTGTATTTCCCTCATAAGGAAGAACTGCAGATCATGAATATTTCAGAGTGCTTGAATAATGATGGAGCTTTGCGAAGTGAAGGACATTAAGATCTAACCATCTTTGCTCGGGTACACTGTTTAAGGCATTATTTTTGACAAATAGCATCAGCATAGTCCTTCAGTACATTTTAAAATAAACTGATACTGCAGTTTATAATGAATTCAGCAATAATAAGATAGTAGTTGAACCTATATCTGAATTTTACTGCACGCGCAAGTCTCACGACACAAAATAATGTATTACTTCCACTTGCATTCTCATTCATCATTGTAATTAATCCAATTTTTGAAAGATTTTTAGTAGTAGCAAACTATAACCAAGAATTTTATTTGAAAATAAACTTCCTCTTTGAAGAGAGATAATGAAACCACATGGGTAATTTACAACCATGCTTTAAATAGTGTGCTACCTGCAGAAAACGGTGGCATGGTGGTACGAGGCAGCACGGTGGCGCAGCAGTAGAGTTGCGGCCTTACAGCGCTTACAGCACCAGAGACCCGGTTTCGATCCTGACTACGGGTGTTGTCTTTATGGAGTTTGTATGTTCTCCTCGTGACCGCGTTGGTTTTCTCCGAGATTTTCAGTTTCCTTCCACACTCCAAAGACGTACAGGTTTGTAGGTTAATTGGCTTGGTATAGGTGTAAATTGTCCCAAGTGTGTGCAGGATAGTGTTAAGGTGCAGGAATCGCTGATCAGTGCCGAAGGGCAGTGATCGTTGGGCCGATGGGCCTGTTTCCGCCACTGTATGTCTAAACTAAACTAAAAGCAAACAAAGGTACTTCATGGTGATGTAATCAGGCATTAGACACAAAAAGCTGCAGTAACTCAGCGGGACAGGCAGCATCTCTGGAGAGAAGGAATGGGTCGAGGCTCGAGACTGAAGAGGGTCTTTGCCCAGAAAGATCACCCATTCCTTCTCTCCAGCGATGCTGCCTGTCCCACTGAGTTACTCCAGCTTTTTGTGTCTATCTTTGGTTTAAACCAGCATCTGCTGTTCCTTCCTACACATTGTGCCCAGTCCTAGTTCCTCTGGGTTCATTGTGTAGGAAGGAACTGCAGATGCTGGTCTCGACCCGAAACATCACCCCATTCCTTCTCTCCAGAGATGCTGCCTGTCCCACTGAGTCACTCCAGTTTTTTGTATCTATCTTCGGTTTAAACCAGTATCTGCAATTCCTTCCTGCGCACGTAATCAGACATTAGTGGATGCTGACATAAATGAGCAGGGGCAATCAAGAACGTGCTTGCAGAGGTTGATCTGAGGGAGGGTGAAGGGGGGCAAGCAAGATGGAACAGCAGAAGCAGCAAACTTCAGCTGTAAGCAGCTGTCACCAGTGATATGTCAGACCTGTGTGAGTGGGTGTGCAAACAGATGGCTGGAGTCTAGTGAAGAAAGAGTCTGCAGATTTGAAGGTGGTTCAGAAATATGCAGAACAGAGACAATGAAGGAATGCCAATATAGGGATGAGACTTTGAAAGATGGTTGGTGAGAAATTGCACTGCATTTTGCAACTTACTTTGACAGTAAGTGCTGATTTAATCAGAATTTAAATTGCCAGTGACAGTGCAACGTTAGAGCACGTCTTGATGTCGTTGTCAATTTGAATGGCGTAGTGTGAACAATGCACTTATGTCATCAGATGATGAAGTTCTGATAGTGAGCAGGTAGCAAGACACAGGCATGATAAGTAAACCAGACCAAAGGAATGTGGCTAGATTGGACCATCCTGATCCACACACACAATTTATTTTGATTTTCAATATAACATCGATCATATTTATATGAGTCTACTAGACCAAGTGCAGACCTGTTAGGTGGAGAGAGGGGGGAGGGGGAGGGGGAGGGGAGGAGAGGGAGAGGGAGGGAGAGGAGAGGGGGGGGAGAGAGAGAGGGGGGGGGGGAGGGGGGGGAGGAGGGGGGGGGAGGAGGGGGGGGAGAGGAGGGGGGGAGAGGAGAGGGGGGAGAGGAGGGGGGGGGAGGAGAGGGGATGAGAGGAGAGGGGAGGAAAGGAGAGAAGGGGGAGAGGAGAGGAGGGGAGGAGAGGGAGGAGAGGAGGGGGGAGGAGAGAGGGAGGAGGAGGGGGAGGTGGAAGAGGGGAGAGGGGGGGAGGGGCAGAGGGGAAGGGGGGGGGAAGGGGGGGGGGAGAGAGGAGAGGGGAGAGGAGAGGGGGAGAGAGGAAGGGGGAAGGAAAAGAGTGAGAGAAAGGGAGAGAGACAGAGGGGAGAGAGAGAAAAGAGAGAGGGATAGGGAGGAGAGAGAGAGAGAGAGAGAGAGAGAGGGGTGCCTTTTACTTCAACCCAAACAACCATTTGCAGGCAGTGCTTTTTTCCCTCAAAAAAACTAACCATATTTTCATTTTCATAATATTCATATATGAGTCTACTAGACCAAGTGCAGACCCGTTGGGTGGAGAGAGGGGGAGGGGGGGGGGGGGGAGGAGAGGGGGGGAGGGGGGGAGGGGGAGAGGGACAGGGGGGAAAGAGCGAGAGTGAACGGGGAGAGAGAGGGGAGAGAGAGGAGAGGGGAGAGAGGGGGGAGAAAAAGAGGTGGGGAGGGGGGAGAGGGAGAGGAGGGAGGGGGGAGAGGAGAGGGGGAGAGTAGAGGGGGGAGGAGGAGAGGGGGGGAGAGGAAGGGGGGAGAGAGGAGAGGGGGGAGAGGAAGGGGGGGAGAGGAGAGGGGGGGAGAGGAGAGGGGGAGAGGAGAGGGGGGGGGAGAGGAGAGGGGGGGAGGAGGA
The DNA here is from genome assembly GCF_028641065.1 of Leucoraja erinaceus. Classification (NCBI taxonomy): domain Eukaryota; kingdom Metazoa; phylum Chordata; class Chondrichthyes; order Rajiformes; family Rajidae; genus Leucoraja; species Leucoraja erinaceus. The sequence goes on along the minus strand of NC_073391.1, from coordinate 10,250,799 downwards.
GGGGGGGAGAGGAGAGGGGGGAGAGGAGGAGAGGGGAGAGGAGAGGGGGGGGAGAGAGAGAGGGGGGAGAGGAGAGGGGGGGAGAGGAGAGGGGGGAGAGGAGAGGGGGGGAGAGGGGAGAGGGGGGGAGAGGAGAGGGGGGGGAGGGAGAGGAGAGGAGAGAGACAGGAGGGAGGAGAGAAAGAGAGAGGGATAGAGAGAGAGAGGGGATAGAGAGAGAGAGAGAGTGGGGAGAGAGAGAGAGAGAGAGAGAGTGCCTTTTTACTTCAACCCAAACAACCATTTGCAGGCAGTGCTTTTTTCCCCTCAAACTAACCATATTTTCATTTTCAAACCAAATTAAGGGTACTCACAGTGCTGTAGACATTTGTTCAGTGTCATTCAGAGCTCTGATTTAGGCACACCACTTACAGAGACTGATTGAGGCACACCACTTCCTGGTTTTATTGTCCCTCCCCCTCCCTCCAGCAGGGGCAGCAGAGAGAATGGTTAATTTTGTAAAAATATTAATATCTCTGTCAATTTTCATGGACAGGAAAAATCCTTGGTACACATGCGGTGGAGGGGGGCACTGAGCGAGGTAGCCAAAGATGACGGCCGTAGGTGGCGGCGTTCTCTCGTAAATCGCAGCACAGATAGCCAAAACCGGTCAAGAACAGACTTTTAATAATATATAAGATAAGATAGATACTGCTATACAATGTGTGAAGCATCTGTCTATATACTAATGTGCAACTATATTCCTTTATTCTTCCAAGAACTCCCACGGTGCAATACTTGGGTTGAGCAGAGACGGTGGTAAACTGCTCATATCCTTCTTTTATTGAATGTTAATGTTTTTGGGTTTTACAACCCTTGAACTCCCTCAGGAGTTACTGGTGACAGAAGGCACCACGTAAGATATTAAGTGAGAGGGAATTGCGGGGGGGTTAATCACGGAGAAGCTGTTATGTTCTGTCCAGAATGCTCTCTTCCATGTGCTCTCTCTCTGTGCCTTTCTAAGCGTCCCTGCTAACAGTAGGCACTTTGCAGCAGGTTATCACAGGGGCAGTACAGCGCAGTGCAGGTGCAGCTTTAGACTTGCTGCCTTACAGTGCCAGAGACCCCGGTTCAATCCTGATTATGGGTGCTGTTTGTATGGAGTTTATACGTTTTCCCTGAGACCACCTGGGTTTTTTCCAGGCACTTCAGTTTCCCCCCACACTCCAAAGAAGTGCAGGTTTGTAGGTTAATTGGCTTTGGTAAAATTGCAACTTGTCCCTAGTGTGTGGCATGGCGCTAGTGTTCGGGCTGATCGCTGGTCAGCGTGGACTCGGTGGGCCGAAGGGCCTGTTTCCATGCTGTATCTCTAAAGTATAGTCAGTGAAGTAATGAGCGGCCAATACTAGGTCATCATGAAACCTCGTGGTGGTGGCATTCCACGTGCCCAAATCTTCAGTTAAATCCTACAAGTATTTACTTGATTGCAGCACTTTACGTTCTAAGGTTTCCATCATGGCAAGTGCATGTAATTTTGTGGTACTCAAAATGCACAAACTGCTCTGCAGGCAAAATCACACATTCTTTGCACTGCTCCAGACTATTCTATTCATTCATGGTCTCCGACGTACTAGACTTGACTAGCGCCTGGAACATCCGGTACTCTCTGATGCTGACTTTCCACTGTTGTTCTTGCTTCCCTCATTTACTTTTGCTGATTTTTGATGTTGATGTCGAGGTGAAAGACCAACTCTCTCTCTCTCTCTCTCTCTTTCTCTTTCTCACACTCACACGCACACGCACACGCACACGCACACGCACACGCATAGTCCCTATTGCAGAATGAGTTTCTGAACAGTTTGATGGCAGGAAAGGATTATGTAAAGGCATATTGTCAGGATAGAATTAAACCAGCATCTTCAGTTCCTTCCTACTCATCAGGATAGATGACCTCTTCCGAGGAGGAGTTGCAACTGTCATCCTAATACACAGCTTTAAAAAAGGCTGAAGATACAGTTTAAAGATAGAGCACGTGAATGAACAATAAAGCTGTTTTAGCTAATCATGAATTTCAGATTCTTCTCCACAGTCTCTGACAGAACAAGTTGGAACTGCTTGGCATTTGATGGGGATCTTGTTTGTCTCAATATCTTCTGATATAATAACCGAGAGGGTTATATACCCATGACCATAATAACCTTGCAGAAAGTTCACAGTGGCAATGGTCAGGAAAGGCATGACTGCCACCATCTTCACTCTTCAACTGCATCACAAGCTTTAAGACACAAATGAAAGGTTATTTTTGATTTATTTCTTATTCCACCAAGTTGTAGGAGCTGCAATGTCAATGGATGAAAGGGGCAACCAGATGGGATGATACGAGCAAATAAACATAATATTTCGCGAACAGCACGAATGTATGGCATTTCCAGGAAGTCTTGTTATATCAGGAAACATTTCGAGGATGGCAGGTTAAATGCAGGCAAATGGGACTAGTTTAGATGGGGCATGGACAAGTTATTCCAAATGCGCTGTTTTTGTGCTGTATGACTCTGAGACTAATGGAGAGAGAAAAGCTGAGTCAGGATCACAAATAGATGACATAAAGCAGAAATGACCAGTTCTGATACAGACAGTCAAAGTAGGTTACCTGAGGTGAAGAGATGAATCTTGAGGCAGGAAGACTGTGATGTGCCCAGTCAGAAAATGAAGTGACGTTCCTCAAGCTTGCCCTAGTTCTCATTGTAACCGTATGGGGAGGAGGGGGATGCTGTTGGGACAAATAATTAAAGGGGGAGACAACCAGATGCCAGAGTCACTATTACTGGTTGAATACAGGTCCTTCACAGATCCCATTTATTTAGGCGTAGTCAGCAAGTCATTGACAAAATGTTAGTTAGGGCTAGTACTTTTGTCATTTCAATATTTTTAATTATATGCTATCATCTAAGGTATGCTCCTTGGCCTGTTTTAATTATCTCTCAGTAACGGAGAGTAGACGGAAAATGCTGGAGTAACTCAGCGGGTAAGGCAGCATCTATGGAGAGAAGGAATGGGTGACGTTTCGGGTCGAGACCTCGACCCGAAATGTCACCCATTCCTTCTCTCCATAGATGCTGCCTCACCTGCTGAGTTACTCCAGCATTTTGTGTCTACCTTCGATTTTATCCAGCTTCTACAGTTCTTTCTCATTTTATGGGGAATTAGTTTGGCCAGCCCTTCATGTGCAGAATGGACTAGTTCAGACACAAGGACACAGCAGATGCATTGGGTCAGTGGGCTGGATCCAGCCTTTTCTTCACCCTTCAGAATAATTCATGTGGAAGCTATCAGACATTTCTGAGAGATGTTCTGAAACATTGTGTAAATATAAGTCGTTCTTTCTTATCTCCTTTACACAGCCATAGAAGTTTGGCACTTTATTCCTTAAAAAGCTACAATTTGTGTCCCAGTGCACAAAGACTAAAAATTCTACAAACAATGTGTGTGCTTTGTTTTATGACAAGTGACATTCCAACATTGATTGAATGTAATTGGAAGTAGTCATGCCTTCTGGGCCCTCGTCAAATAACAATAAGGAATGGATATTTTATATTACAGTTAATTCTCTGTAAGACACAATCCTGTCTACAATACTATAATGTCAGAATTCCAGTAAAAATAGATGCTATATGGGCAGTATTTTGGTGCAGACTGAATCCTCAATGCAGGTTAGAATGTCTATCTTAATTCCTAAATATTTTAATCATATGCCTTGAGTAGAGTGGATAAACAAGAAACAAGCCAATGTGATGTGCATTTTCAAAAACAGGCCTAGGCAATTATATACTGCACTCTATAAATATCAAATAAAATATGGGTCTGATCACCCGGATGAAAGGAGATAAATAATCGCCCGCTTTAAAAGATGAGGCTGCACAGCTAGTAGAGCCCCTGACTCACAGCACCAGAGACTCAGGTTCAATCCTGACCTCAGCTGCAGCCTGTGTAAAGTTTGCACATTTCCCTGTGACCACCTGTCTCCACCTTTTGGATCCTTTAGTTTCCTCCCACATCCCAAGTATTCTTGGTGTTATTTCAAAGAAGTCAATGGTGAAGATTTTAACCAACATTCATTGATATATGACCGTTCATGGACCATTATATAGGAGATGGTGCATAGTACCACCAGGGGGCGCCACACGATGGCAGCCTCGCCAACAGTCTGTCTTTAGCTGGGCTCCGCAGGGTGTTGAATGTATCCTCAATAAGGATTGTATCATAATTGTATAATAGTTTATTATGGATATATGTTTGTATTGTATTTATGGTGGTGGGTTCTGGCTTGTTTTATTGTAGTGTAATTATTTTATTTTTTAATAATTGAATTAATTTTTTGATTAAAAAAAAAACAGTCTGTCTTTACATATGTTTTTGTTATTTTTAGTGTGTTTTAAAAGTCTGTGTTAATGTTCTCTAGTTTGTTTTATGGGGGTGGGGGGGGTGGGAGGTTCAGGGGAAACTTTTTTTCAATCTCTTACCTTGCCGGATGTGCGATTGTTTTCCAGATCGTATCTCCGGTCGCTCGGCGGCCTAACATCATGGAGTCAACCTTGCTCGAGGCTGACTTTGAGCCCCACCTCGGGGACGTGGACTTACCATCGGAGGCGATCCCTTGCCTGGGATCGACGGTCCAACCGCGGCAGTCGCCCGTAGTCACCCAAAAAAACGGCAAAGTGTGACAGGCTCATGAGGAGCTCACAGTCTCGGGTAGAGACCGATGTCGGGAAGCTCCAAACAACACAGAAGGTTTCAACCAGCCCCGACCCGGGGTCGGATCGCCCGGCACGGGGGAGCTGGGATCCCCCTCACCGTTGCAGGAGCTTGATCGCCCCGACGCAGAGGGCCCGCCGACGACTACGGGAGCCAAGATCGCCCCATCAATGGAAGGCTCCCCGACCATGGGAGAACAAAGAAGGGAAGAAATTTAACTTTTTTTCGCTTTCCATCACAGTGAGGAATGTGGAGGAGTCACTGTTGTGGATGTTTATATTAAAATGTTTTTTGTGTGCTCTGTGACATTTTATTGGTGTGATTGTATGGCAAATTACTTACTTACAAAATTCTTAAAGGGTTGGACAGGCTAGATGCAGGAAGATTGCTCCCGATGTTGGGGAAGTCCAGGACAAGGGGACACAGCTTAAGGATAAGGGGGAAATCCTTTAAAACCGAGATGAGAAGAACTTTTTCACACAGAGAGTGGTGAATCTCTGGAACTCTCTGCCACAGAGTGTAGTCGAGGCCAGTTCATTGGCTATATTTAAGAGGGAGGTCGATGTGGCCCTTGTGGCTAAGGGGATCAGAGGGTATGGAGAGAAGGCAGGTACGGGATACTGAGTTGGATGATCAGCCATGATCATATTGAATGGCGGTGCAGGCTCGAAGGGCCGAATAACCTACTCCTGCACCTAATTTTCTATGTTTCTAAATGAAATTCCTCGTATGTTGCAAAACATATTTGGCTAATAAAGTATGATAATGATTACGATCATGTTTGAATTTACAGATGGGGTAGATATCAATCTGTGTGAGAGTGAAGGAGATAGAAAACTATTAGGGTGGATTGCAGAAATAGTGGAACTTAGGAAGCAATAGTTCAAACTGTATTAGTTGTGAATGGAAAAGCAATCCTGCTTTAACTAGCCCAATGAGCCTCCCTGCCACATTTGATTTAACTATAGCACACAGATGTCCCACCAGGAAGCCAATAAAACCACGTGCCCCAGCTATATAATAGAATAGTGATCAGCAGAAACAGATGCTTGGGCTTTTGCCCAAGTTGGTGACCTACATTGGGGGATGTTGGTTGGTTAACCCATGGTATGAATACAAATATTGATTTCTCTAAATTCAAGTAAACCTTGCATCCCTCTTTCTCTGTCCATTCCCATTGTCTGTATAACTCGTTTTCACCTAAGCCACAGATAACAAAGGACCGTTTCCATGATCATCGTTGTATATCTTTCATTACTTTGTTCTATATCTCTCTATATCGCCATCTATATCCCATTTCCCTTTCCCCTGACTCTCAGTCTGAAGAAGGGTCTCAACCTGAAACGTCACCCATTCCTTCTCTCCAGAGATTCTGCCAGTTCCTCCAGCATTTTGAGTCTACCTTCAAGTTCAAGTTCGAGTTCAAGTGAGTTTATTGTCATGTGTCCCTGTATAGGACAATGAAATTCTTGCTTTGCTTCAGCACACAGAACACAGTAGGCATTTACTACAAAACAGATAAACAGATAAAATAAGATAAACAGAATGGCCGGGGAACACTGCTCTCCGCTGATAGAATTCCTCATCGTGAAATGTCGGCCTTTCTATCTGCCGAGGGAATTCGCCGTTGTTTTTGTTGTGGCTGTATATGTTGCTCCAAGTGCTAATGTAAATTCTAAGGCCAATGAAGCACTGGGAGCTTTGCATGACACCATCAGTGAGTTCCAGACCAAATATCCTGATAGCTTCATTGTGGTGGCCGGGGATTTTAATCACACCAGCCTTAAGACTGTGCTCCCAAAATTCAAGCAATATGTGGATTTTGAGACCAGGGGAGAGAACATCTTGGACTTGGTTTACACCAACACCCCAGAGGCTTACAAGGCAGCCCCACACCCTCACCTGGGCCACTCGGACCACATTTCAGTGTTTTAACACCAGACTACAGACCTCTGCAAAAACAAGTCAGAGCGGAGAGAAAACACACCAGGGTCTGGCCAGAGGGAGCAGCCTCAGCACTGTAGGATTGTTTCCTGCACACTGACTGGGATGTGTTCAGGACAGCAGCTTCCTATGATGACCTCATCAACATCGAGGAGTACGCAGAGACTGTAACCAGCTACATTGCCAAGTGCACCGAGGATGTTACTATCATGAAAACCTTCACTGCACGTGGAAACGAAAAGCCATGGATGAGAGCGGAGGTGCGCTCGCTGCTGAGGGCTCGTGATGCAGCCTACAGAGCCGGTAACACAGCCGCTCTTCGATCTACCAGGACTGCACTGGAAAAAGGAATCAGGGCAGCGAAACGTGCCTACGCGGGGAAAATCCAGGGACACCTCTGTGACACAGGAGACACCAGGAGGATGTGGAAGGGAATCCAAACACTGACGGGGTACAAGGCAAGGCAGCAGGTAACTGACACGGACACTTCTCTCCCAGATGAACTGAACAACTTATTTGCACGTTTTGATGCAGCAAACACCACACCCAAGGGGAGAGCCAGCCGCTGCCTACAAACCAACCAGCCAGTCCTGACCATAGACCCGATGGACACACGGAGAATCCTGTCTAAGGTCAACCCGTGGAAAGCAGTCGGACCCGACAACATCCCAGGACGTGTGCTCAAGGAATGTGCTGATGAGTTAGCAGATGTGCTAACAGACATCTTTAACATCTCCCTTAGTCAAGCCATTGTCCCCACATGCCTTAAAACTTCCACGATAATCCCCATAGCGAAGAAACCAGTGGTTGCCTGCCTAAATGACTACCACCCTGTCGCCCTGACCCCAATAATAATGAAGTGTTTTGAACGCCTGGTGAAACCCCACATTACTGCCAGCCTCCCCTCATCGTTAGACCCCCTCCAGTTTGCCTATCGCCCCAACCGTTCTACAGAGGATGCCATCTCTACCACGCTGCACACAGTACTCACGCATCTGGAAAACAAAAACACATACGCCAGAATCCTGTACATTGACTTCAGCTCAGCGTTTAACACCATCATCCCACAGACACTTGTGGAGAAACTAACCCTGCTGGGCCTCAACACCACCCTGTGTCACTGGATCTTGGACTTTCTGACAGAGAGACCGCAGTCAGTCCGTGTTGGCAAGAACACTTCAGGCTCGATCACGCAGAGCACCGGCTCCCCTCAAGGCTGTGTGTTCAGCCCGCTGTTGCTCACATTGCTCACACATGACTGTGCTGCCAGATTCAGGGACAATAAGATCATAAAATTCGCAGATGACACAACAGTGGTGGGACTCATCAGTGGAGATGACGAATCAATGTACAGGGAGGAAGTAAAACAACTAGTGGACTGGTGCGGCAAAAACAATCTAGCATTAAATGTCGACAAAACAAAGGAGATGGTTGTCGACTTCAGGAGGGCGCAGCCAAAGCATACACCCCTCAACATCAGTGGCACCACAGTGGAGAGAGTGGAGAGCATAAAGTTCCTCAGTGTGCAAATTACAGACAGCCTCACCTGGTCCAGGAACACCACTGGGACCGTCAAACGGGCCCATCAGCGACTGCACTTCCTGAGGAAACTAAAACAGGCCTCACTCCCCACCAACATCCTCAGGACTTTCTACAGGGGTACGTGGAGTCTGTACTCACGTACTGCATAAATACGTGGTACTCCACCTGCAACTGCTCGGACAGGAAGGCTCTGCAGAGGGTAGTGAGTGGAGCAGAGAGGATCATTGGCGTCTCCCTACCCTCGGTACAAGAACTGTTCCAGAGCCGCTGTCTGAAAAAAGCTCAGAGAATTGCTAAGGACAAACTGCACCCCCTCCACATACACCTGGATAGCAATAATGCTTTCATAAAGGGCTAATGGATAACTTGTACCTCATACACTGAAATGGAAATAACCAAATTGACAAGGTGCCAATAAGACCACACAGTTTCTCTATCAGCCAAGAGGAACTTGCAGTAAAACACCAACAGCACAATTCATCTGAGGGCTTCACGCCATCATTCATACTGGCAGAAACAGAAGCCCAGCGTTTGACAGCTGCTGGATTAATGTGGACGAAGAACCACAGGGTGCTGTGTATTTGCTTGTAATGATAGTGTTGCAGTGAAAGTGAGTGCTGAGGGGCTAACATATCATGAGTAGAGAGAGGTCTTCCATGGTCACTGAGGGAGATCCAATTGATTACACTTGCTTTCCATCAGAAACTGTTAGAATACGTGGAAAATGTGGTGTGTTCTTGTCCCAAGTCCCTGCTAAGAATCGCTAAAGAAAAACAACAACATTGCCTGTTGACTTTCAGAACAAGGATCTGAATGAAATAATGAGCATGAAATCAGATTTTGAACAGATTTCACTAATGTCTAATATATGGATCCAAAAAGCGATGGACATACCTTTCAAATCTACCACTGACTGACTTTTTCTGTTATCGAGGGATATGGGGAAAATATGAGTGCATGGAGTTACGTTGCAGATCAAACCACAATCCTATTGAATGATAGAACAGACTCAATGGATTAAATCTCCTGGTTCTGCTTCTATGCTGGAATTAAATACTTTCTAATACCATCATCATCAAGGACCACAGACTTTCTTCAATGGCCAAAAGAAGCAGTTGTTCACTCACTATCCCCATCATACAAATCACCTGAGTACTTTGTATTCTATGCCATCTCTCTTTAAGTGGTCCAAAGGCCTTCACACAGGCTCATTATCTTCCCTCTTGAACGCAGTTACAGCAGAGATTCAGAAATTATGGGGCAATAACTTAAGGAACATTTTTGGAAGCTGAGAGTTGAAAGTCATACGAAACAGAGGAACAAAGGAGTTCATCTGGAAAGGGAGCAGATACAAAAGAATTGGACAGATATATAAAATATCCGTCTCTACAGACCAGTGAGACGCCTCTAATTGTGTGGCTGCAGCATAGGATGTTATCGTTTGGTATTGATTCAGTTTTATGTACCAATGGGATGAGTTAACTTGCAGAGATACATTTTTTGTAACGCATTTTAACGAGCTAGTTTTCCTGAACTTTGGCAGGTCATTGTTCTCTAGTTGGATTTGAGACAGCGACCAAAAGACCATTAGATCTTACTTCCAAAAGGACAGGAAGAGGATGACCATAATTGTGTGATGTGTTTGCTTTGACAATGTTTATTTTCAGAAATCAATGCTGCAATGATGAATAGCAGTGAATTGAGCTTTTTTTTTTTTTTTAATTGCTGCTTCAGTCATTTTGTGCAGATCATTGAAGGAAATCCATTGTTAATAAGGCCAAAAATATAACGTTACAGTGAGAGAAGAATTTCAGCAATTAAGTAATAATATAAAATCTGGTGGAATACTATTTCAAATCATTATTAATGAATGCATAGACATTAAAATGCACTCTTTTTGTGGGTGTTAAACATGTTTTGTTTCATTTAGTTTAGAAATACAGTGCGAAAACAAGCCTTTCAGCCCACAGTGTCTACGCCGACCAGTGATCCCCACACATTAACACTATCTTACACACACTAGGGACATTTTTTACATTGATGCCAAGACAATTAACCTACATACCTGTACGTCTGTGGGAGAAAACTGAAGATCTCGGAGAAAACCGAAGATCTTGGAGAAAACCCACAAAGGACACGGGGAGAACATACAAACTCCGTACAGACAGCACCCGTGGTCGGGATCGAACCTGGGTCTCCGATGCTGGAAGTGCTGTAAGGCAGCAACTCTATCTCTGCTCCACTGTGCTGCCCTATTTTGGTTACATGGGTCATGTATAGAATCTTCTAACATCTCTGATCTCCCAAAGGTATTTGCAAAAATAATGTGGAAATAGTGCCATGGCTTTGTGTGCGGATTCAATGTGGTCTTTGTGGTTCCCAGTTGCTGCCCCATTGCCATGCAAACCATTGAAACAAGTCAGCACTTTACCTCACTACACACTAGCAACAATGCACTGGCAGAACAACTGTCACAGTGAGGAGGCATAATACAAGAAAAGAGGTAAATTGTTTTGTACTGAAGTCTGAAGAAGGATCTCGACCTGCAACGTCACCCATTCCTTCTCTCCAGAGATGCTGCCTGTCCTGCTGAGTTACTCCAGCATTTTGTCTCAGTGGTACATTCCTCTCCATTGTGTGGGAGTCGCCTCATTATAATGAATTGATCCAAATGTGCCCCATGCATGGATACTGAATTATTATTATTACACTGATACTTATTCCGCTGAACTGATAAGATAGAGATGCTGCAATCATCATTGTAACTCACAGTCATGCTCGTGCATATGAATTAAACATTGAGAAATTCATCTGCGAGGGGCTATGAATGGAAAATTGAGGTCACATCTTTAAAGCCTGTCTCTTCACTCATGTGATTTGGGATTTGCTTCAATATTTTACGCTTATTTAACAATAGTCATGGGTTCTTCCTATATTTACCAATGTAGTTTGATAGATGTAAAAATATTCATGGTAGATGTAATAATGTCACAAGAACATGTCCTTAGTGCTTAAGGGGAGATGTACCAGTGTCCACCCGCACCAATTTCCCTATGCTCATTAATTTACTCTTAAATGATCGCTGCTACAATCAAAGTTGCTATGCACCTCTATCTCTCCAGAAGAATCTGTACCTTGGAACATTAAGCTGCCAGTCCTGTCCCTCTCTACCAGGTTTCTGCAATGGCTACCTATCCACGCCCTAAGTTCATCTCCGGAAGTGGCGGCGCTGTGAAACGGCTGCGGCTCACCTGCAGTCTGTCTGTTTTTACTTTTTTGTGTTGATTTTTTTGTCTTGTTCAGTTAAACCTTTGGTTATTAGGTTGTGTTATGTGTGGGGGGGGGGGGGGTGAAACAGGGTTTTCTGTCTCTCCCTTCGGGGGAATGCAACTTTCTTGTCGTATCCCCCTTTCTATTCCCCCGTCTGAGCTGAGGCCTAATGGCGGAGCTGGCGGCCTCCAACCTGCGACCGACAACGAGGCTCCGGAGCTAGAGCCAGCCAGGACTTACCAACGCGAGGCTGGCCGTCTTCGAGCTGCAGCGGCGTTCGGGCAGCGGCACGACTCGGCGCTCCGGTGAGGGTGGACGGCGCGGGGCTGAGACACTCCCGTGTGGGCGGCCCGGTGCGGGGCTGAAAGGTGCTCCCGTGTGGGCGGCCCGGCTCCCGGCTGGAAGGCGCTCCCATGGGGGCGGCCCGGTGCGGGGCTGAGACGCTCCCGTGTGGGCAGCCCGGTGCGGGGCAGAGACAGTGCTCCGGTGGCTGAGGCGGCGGCGACCTGAATCCGGGGCTCGGCCGTGGGACAGTGGATGACATCGTCGGGAGCTCGCGGGTCACAGGTTGATGCCTGTTTTCCGGAGCTCCCGTGGCAACAACTGCATTCGCTGGACTGGAGGGCGGCAGCTTCGACCACCCCCGGGCCGCGGAGCTTGAACCGCGGGACTGACTTACCATCGCCTGGTGGGGTATCACCTCAGCGCAGAGGGAGAAGAGGAGGGAAGAGACAGCAACCCTAAGACTGTTGCCTCCATCACAGTGAGGAGGTGCTTGGTGAACTCACTGTGGTGGATGTTAATTTGTGTTTATTGTGTGTTGTTTATTATTACATGTATGGCTACAGGCAACGACATTTCGTTCAGACCGAAAGGTCAGAATGACAAATAAAGGATTCAATTCAATTCAATTCAATCTGCCTTATTTGTCAGGTCTCTCACAATATAAGGACAATTTAAACCAACAGTCCTTCCTCACTCCCTGCCTTTCTCTTGCCTATTCTGTCCACTAAACCTTCTCTCATCCATACCGCCTGCCAACCTCTCACCTGCTTTGGTCCTGCATTGGATACCATCCCCTGCCAATCTACTTTAAACCTACCTGTATAGCACTAGCAAACTTACCTGTCAGAATAGAAACAAAATGCTGGAGTAACTCAGTGAGACTGGCAGCATCTCTAGAGGGAAGGAATGGGAGGCATTTTGGGTCAAGACCCTTCTTCAGCCTCAGACTAAAGAAGAGTCTCGACCTGAAACGTCACGCATTCCTTCCCTCCAGAGATGCTGCCTGACCCAGAGTTACCCCAGTATTTAGTGTCTATCTTCGGTGTAAACAAGCATCTGCAGTTCCTTCCTACACATTTTACCTGCCGTGATATTGCTTCCTCTCCAGTTAAGGTGCAACCCATCCCTCTTGTACAGGTTATCTCTGCCCCAGAAGATACCCCAAAGGTCCAGAAATTTGAATCTCTGTCCCCTGCACCAACTCCTCAGCCACACATTCATCTCCCCTATTCTACCCTCGCTAGCACATAGCATGTGGCATTAGAAGCAATCCAGGGATCACTACCCCGGAGGTCCTCCTTGTTAGTCTTTATCTAATTCCCTGTACTCATATTGCAGTACCTCATTCCTTTCCCTACCTATGTCATTTGTGTCATTATGCACAACGACCTCCGGCTGCTCCGCTCCTCCTCAAAATGTCATGCAGCCACTGAGAGACATCCTGGACCCTGGCACCATGGAGGCAGCACTCCGACCTCGACCGTTGCCACAGAATCTCCTGTCTGCACCTCTATCTAAAGAGTCACCTAGCACTCTGGCTCTGCGTGATGTTACCCTTCCCTGCTGAGCCTCAGAGCCAGGCCCACAGTCCCACCTGGTGCCATAGCCACACCTGGCACTGCTCAACCTTGATATGTCATCCCCCTCCCCAACAGCATCCAAAAGGGTGTCCTGTTTTGAAAGGGGATGACCATTGGAGTCACCTGCACTCCATGTCTATTTCCCTTCCTCGTGTTCACCCACCCTCTCTCTTCCTGGACTTTGGGGGTGACAACCTCGCTATATGTCTTGTCCAAGTTCTCCCAGTTGGTCCTGAGGTCATCCAGCTGCAGCTCCAGTGCCCTAAGATGGTCTTTAAGGAGCTGAGACTTGACACAATTCCCACAGGTATAGTCATCAGGAACACCAGCCATTTAAAATTGATCCAAACCATTTTTTAATGGGAACTATAATTTGATTTTCTCCTTATGATTGAGAAACGTGTGTATACATATTTTGGGCCACATCAAAATTTCAGAATTTTCAATGACAACAGCTTGGGCTAAAGAGAAGATCTAATTGCCTCAATGACATACTTTAACAACAACCTCAAATGACAAGATTCCACTGCAGAACAACATTATTTTCCTGCAGGGTCTCTAAAAGCATTGTTGATTACTGCCAACATTCTCAACAAAATAAACATAGAAACATAGAAAATAGGTGCAGGAGTAGGCCATTCTGCCTACCACCTGCCAGACTGTTTTGGACATTGTGGCTCCATTGAAGTTCAGGCAGCCTAAAACTAAATTTGAGCCCTGGATGAATGACACGACTCGTGCTGTCAGGCGCGAGTGTCGTAGAGCTGAGCGGAAGTGCAGGTGTCATTTCAAATGTTGAGGGAGAGTTGGTGTCATTATCAGAAAGTTGTGAAAGCTGCTAAGAGGAAACATTTCTCAGGTATTATCCTCTCTGACTGCCGCAGCCCTCGTGTTTTGTTTAACACCATTAACACAGTTCTTAATGCCCCGCAGGCAGTCTGTATGGAGGCGTCCCCTGCTGTGTGTGAGAACTTCCTCCGCTTTTTTGTTGATAAGGTCGCTATGATTAGAGCTCTAATCCCACCATCTGCTTATGACCCCTCGGTATCTGTTCCATGCACGGCTGTATTTGATCATTTTAAGCCCGTGTCTCTCTCCTTTTTGCATGAGATTGTTGGTCGTTCAAAGCCCTCAGGTTCTCCGAATGATGCTGTTCCTCCTCGGCTGTTTAAGGAGGTGTTGCCCACTGTAGGACCATCTGTTATCGCTGTCGTTAATAGCAGTTTGTCCTCGGGTGTTGTTCCTGCGCTTTTTAAACATGCAGTAGTACAACCCCTGATTAAGAAACCTGCTCTTGACCCTGCAGTTCTTGGGAATTTCAGGCCAATCTCCAAACTGCCTTTTTTATCAAAAGTCCTAGAGAGGATCGTGCACAGGCAATTGATGGCCTTTTTGGAGGAACATGACGTTTTGGAGGTTTTCCAGTCCGGTTTTAAGTCCCGGCACAGCACAGAATCGGCCCTTTTGAGGGTTTTTAATGATATTTTTTTGGCTACTGATCAAGGTGACTGTGTTGTCCTCGTGCTTTTAGATTTGTCAGCTGCCTTTGACACAGTGGATCATGAAATTTTGATCTCCCGTTTGGAGCAGTGGGTGGGTATCAGGGGCATAGCACTGTAGTGGTTCAGGTCGTACTTGGCTGATCGAACTTTTTGTGTCAGCCTTGGGGACTGTGTATCCTCCTCTGCTCCTCCCTCGTGTGGGGTCCCACAGGGCTCAGTTCTTGGCCCTCTCCTCTTTTCACTCTATTTGCTCCCACTCGGTTCCATCCTTAGGAAGCACGGGATTTCATTCCACTTTTATGCTGATGACAATCAGCTTTATGTGCCTCTTGGAAAGGGGGGTGTACACTCTGTCGGGCTCTTGCTTGAGTGTCTTAGTGACATAAAGGCCTGGATGTCACTGAACTTTTTTAAATTTAATGATGGCAAGACAGAGGTAATGATCTTTGATGGCACCTCTGGGCCCCCCCCCCTGTTGATCTAGGCTCTTTGTCTGCATATCTCAAACCTAACATCACGAACCTGGGGATTAAAGTGGACCCTGAGCTTAGATTTGACTGTCAGGTGAGGGCTGTTGTTAAATCTGTTTTTTTCCATCTGAGGCAGCTGGCAAAAATAAAGCCGATTTTGTCAAGGCAGCACTTTGAGACGGTAATCCATGCCTTTGTTACCACCCGGCTGGATTACTGCAATGCACTGTATCTGGGGGTTAGTCGGTCCTCCATCGCCCGTCTCCAGATGGTGCAGAATGCAACTGTTCGTCTCTTGACTGGCACACGAAAGCATGATCATGTTTCACACCTTTTGGCCTCTCTCCACTGGCTGCCTATTCAGTATAGGATTCGTTTTAAAATTATTTTATTTACTTTTAAATCCCTAAGTGGTCTTGCCCCGTCCTACCTATCTGAGCTTCTTCACCCTTATTCGCCCTCCCGCTCTCTCAGGTCAGATGATCAGCTGCTCCTGATTGAGCCAAAGACTAAGCGGAAGCTCAGAGGGGACCGTGCCTTTGCTGTGTGGGCTCCGAGATTGTGGAATGCATTGCCTCTGCACGTTAAACAGGCCCCTTCTCTAGCTGTTTTTAAGTCACTCCTGAAGACATATCTATTCTCCATGGCCTTTGTAGACCAGTGAGGTGTTGAATTGTTTATTAACTTTATTTGCTTGGTTTTGCTGCGTTGTTCGTACTCGTGTTTTATGTTTTTTTAATTTATTGTTTGGATTTTTGTATGTAATTTATGCGCCTCGTGTTAGTTGTATGTTCTGTTGTCCTGCCTGTTTTATGATGTCTTGCTTGTTTTCTTTTTTCTGTACAGCACTTTGGTCAGCTTTGGTTGTTTTTAAGGTGCTTAACAAATAAAGTTATTATTATTATTATTATTCGGCCCTTCGAGCCTGCACCGCCATTCAATATGATCATGGTTGATCATCCAACTCAGTATCCTGTACCTGCCTTCTCTTCATACCCCCTGATCCCTTTAGCCACAAGGGCCACATCTAACTCCCTCTTAAATATAGCCAATGAACTGGCCTCAACTACCTTCTGTGGCAGAGAATAGTAAGATTAAACGAGAACTTACCAGTTTGAAGTTTGATCTGTATTTTACGAGGAGTTACGATGAGGGATTACGTGAAGAGCCCCCTCAGCACACATGCACGGCATACTTCAAAGCAGCGGTGTGGAATCACAGATAGACACAGTTATTGAAGTAAACATAGTAAAGACAAGGAGACATCAGTTTATCAGTTTGATCCATATTATTGAGGGTGGGAGCGGAGGGCACGTAATCCCTCATCGTAACTCCTCGTAAAATACAGATCAAACTTCAAACTGGTAAGTTCTCGTTTAATCTTACTATTTTACTTCGGAGTCACATGAGTGATTCCGTGAAGACTTCAAAGCTCTGTGATTTCAAACCGTGTAACAGTTATTACTTCACGCACTGCCGAAGTCCTTGAGGGAGGAAGTGTGTTATCGTAATCAACCAATGAATCTGTTTGTAGAAAAAACACAATGGTATTTTTTAACAATAACAACAAAGAAATTAAATTGCTCCCTTGGGCTTAAATTAAATATTTGCAATCTGTAAAATCTTTCGTGCAAATAAAACAGGTTTTGCCAACGGCTAATTATAAAATTTCTGAACGGTCATTCCCCCGACCATCCTGCTGTAGCCAGGATGTGGTCTATAGGCACGTCCATTCTTTTAGCCGTCGACGTGGATGCTGCCCTGGTGGAATAAAATTTGTACATATTAGTGTTTATCCCAGCAGTTTTTAGCACCTGCTTGAGCCATCTCGCAATGGTTTGGCTCGTCACCCGATCATAAGGTTTTTTATGACTGACCCACAAGGCTTTTCATCTCCCTCAAATATTTTGGTTGTGTCTATGTAGGATAGTAGGTGGGTCATGGCACATAACCTGGCGGTTATGCCCGGGATTCTGTGGTTCTGGCGGGTAAACCCGGAATTCCACGACTGGATTAGGTGTTCCTGGTCTGCTCTGTTTGATCAGTCCCTGGATAATGACAGAGATCTGGTCTGGAGCTGTGAGCATGCTGTCCAGTCGCAATAGGGGTAGTGACTGGACCCTCTGTGCAGATACAAGTTCCATCAACATGAGTGTTTTGAGCATAGATTGTTCCAGGTTGAGGGATCTGGCCGGTGGCCATCCCCTGAGGTATGTCAGGACCACACTGACATCCCATGTATGGGTGTACCTTGGTCTAGGGGGTTAGAGTTGTAAATACCCTTCATTAGTTTGACTACCAGCGGGTGGGACCCCATGGCCTGTTGTCCTGGAGCTGGTTTTAAATAGACAGGCAGGGCACTTCTATCTGTGTTGATGGCTCTGTAGCTGCGTCCTTCATCGTGGTGAAGGTTCGCCAGGAATTCCAGTACGTTGGTAACTGTAGCGGTTGAGTAGGTGATCCCTGTATCCAAGCAGTACTTCTCCCATTTTTTGATGCTGGCCAAGTGCTGTTTTTTAGTAAATGTTCGGAGGGATGCTGACATGGTGTCGATGGTTTGTATTGATAATCCCAGTCCCAGAAGTGGTTTGTGTAGAATCTGCAACCCAGGAGTTTGATTTTTTTCATGGCACGGGTGGCTTGTGCCCGACACTGGGTGTTAATAACTCTGGGTCACTGGGGAATACCATCGGAGCTTCAACAACCATGTCATGGAGTTTTGGGAACCATGGCTGTGTAGGCCAGTCGGGTACTATCAAAATACCTGAAACAGAGTCCATTTGTATTGTGCGTAGTCCTTGACTGATGAGGCAGAAGGGGCGAAATGCATAGAAGAAGAATTTCCCCAATCCAGCGCAAACGCATCTACTGCTGCTGCCTCAGGGTCCGGTTCCCAAGCGGCATACATAGGTACCTGGTGATTTAGCCTTGATGCAAATAAATCGATATCTGGCGTGCCATATTGCTTGATAACTTTTGCGAAAAACGTGACCTGGTGTCTGTCACTGTATTTAGCATACCTGGCAGGTAAGTTACTGATAGCCAAATATGTCTTTGGACACACCATTGCCAAATTGTGTTGACCAATTTGTCGCCTGATACCGATTTTATGCCACTCATATGGTTAATGTAGGCCACCACCGTAGTATTATCTATTTGTAACTGTACATGCAAGTGATGCATATTTATGCATATGCTGTTAAACCATAAAAGTCACCCAACATCTCTAGATAATTAATGCCCAGTGTAAGTGGTAACGATGACTCTGGGTTAGTCCATCTACTACTTGTGCTGGATATAGTTGCTCCCCAGCCTTGAGCACTGGCGTCTGTTTGGATAACTGACGTAGGGTTAGTGATGATAATAGGCTGAAACTATGCCAAACGTTTTTTGCCCACCAATGTAGTTCTGATATTGCTTCAGTGGATAACTTCATGACACGATCATAATGACCTGTATGTCGTTTTTGGTGCAAAGGTCTGAATTATGTAGCCGGAAATGCTGCTACCATTTTCCCAATTACTCTGTTACTTGTCGAGTAGTTGGTAGTTTGTTGACCATTAAATTGTTGCATGATTGTGCCAATTCAACGATTTTGTCTCTTGGCAATGTTACAGTCATGTAGACTGAATTAATTGTGAAGCCCAAGTAGTCCATGATTGTGGATGGCTTCAACTTAGATTTATCTGGATGTAAGACAATCCCAGGGTTTCGAATAACTGTTTGGTAGCTGATACAGCTAACATAGTCAATTTCATGGTCTTGCCTACCATTTAAGATATCATCAAGATATGCCATGACAATATGTTTTTGTCTTCTGAATATTGCCAGAGCTGGTTTTCGTGTCTTGGTGAACAATCTTGAGCTGATGTGAGCCCATTGGGTAACGCTTTAAACTGCTATAGCTGCCCCATCCAGGTAAATTTCAGGTATCTGCGATGATCCTTGTGAATGGTACTAAATAGTAAACATCTTTAAGATCAATGCTTGCCATGAAGTATCCTTTGGAATTTAGTTGTTTGGCAGTAACAACAGTTTCCATTTTGAAAAGTATATACTTAACAAACATATTTAGTGAAGTTAAGTCAATGATGATGCGACATCCACCATCTTTTTTGGGTTTAGTGAATATATTTGATACGAATTGCAAGGGTTCAGGTTTTCCCATGATACCCTTTGTAATTAGTCTCACCAGTTCAGCTTGTCCCTCTCGTTTCTTTAACGGAGAGAGGAAAAATACCCTCTGGGGTGAATGTTGACCTGGTGGCAATTTTTCTAGTATGAATTGTATTTGTATCCACTAATGCCATTGAGTATATACTGATCACTCGTGATAGACTCCCATGTGTTAGTATTACTCTATATGCTGGTAGGAACCAGACCCACCTACCTCCATGGTTATGGGTATTCTTCTGTTTCCTGCCGGTCCAACGAGTGTTGCACGTCGTCTGACGTGGCGGTGACAATGGGGGGTGGCACATTTTCCATGGGGTCCGCTCTGGGCCCTGGTCTAAAGAAAGACTTTCGGTGATAGAATGCGGACCCCGAGCTTTCATCAGTCCCATATGGTAGACGTCGACTGATGGACGCGATGGGGTACTGCTGCGTAGGAATTATTGTTTTTGGTTTGCTCGTCCCGGCCTGACTTCATGAGACCAAAAGTTTTTTAAAACCTTTTTCATGTCCTTCATATGCTTTGTGAGGTTTTTGCCAAAGAGCAGTGGGTCTGGCTCAGTGGCTGGGGTATGCACAACTCCGCAAATGTAGGATTTTTATGGCAGGTCTTATGATTTGTTTACGAAGGTTGTGGCCATCTCCGTATTTGTCCATGGAACGAGGAAAAACGATGTGATGGCTGACGTCAGGCTTTTAACGGCCTCCTGCACATGGGGTTGCCACGTAGCGGTCCACTACACCTAGCAGCTCTTCCTGTTCCTGCACCCCTTGCATACTCCCGAGATCTTCAGCCATTGTCCCCTGTTCTTGACCAGCCCAGTCCTGGTCACCAAAGCTACCCTCGGGTAAGGAGGAAGCAATGGACAGTGCACAAGGCACTGTGGAGGGAGTGCCTGACCCCCCCCCTGCGAGAGCGCCCCTCACGAAGCGAGTCTCGCTGGAGCTCCTGCTCCAAGAGCCGCTCCATGCGGCTCAGGCGGCTGTCTCCCCTCACCGTGCGGGTGGAGAGACGTCCCCGTCCGACAAGTCGGAGCCACCGGCCGGACGCCTCTTCCGTGGCTTTACTTCCAGCCCGCTGCTCAGGCGCTAGCGGGCTGGGCTTGGCACGGTGTCAGGATAGCGGAGCGCTGGGTAAGCGGTCCTACTGCCTTGTTGCTGCCCCCGCCCCCCCAGATGGAACGCTCCTCCGTGGAGTCGAGCGGGGGACAGGTTTGTCTAAGAGCCTTTCTTCTCTGCCTGGAAGCAGAATGCTCCCTATGAAAGAAAAACCCGACCTCAGAGCTTACCTGACGGTCCGTTCTTTCACCTCCGTAGCGGGTGCGCCTGACTCCCGCTGCGCCGCTGTTGCTCTGCTGAACGTAATGCCGCGCATGGGTGCTGAGCGGGCTCTTCACGGAATCACTCACGTGACTCCGAAGTAAAATTCCAGAGATTCACCACTCTGTGTGAAAAATGTTTTTCTCATCTCGGTCCTAAAAGATTTCCCCCTTATCCTTAAACTGTGACCCCTTGTTCTGGACTTCCCCAACATCGGGAACAATCTTCCTGCATCTAGCCTGTCCAACCCCTTAAGAATTTGTAAGTTTCTATAAGATACCCCCTCAATCTTCTAAATTCTAGCGAGTACAAGCCGAGTCTATCAAGTCTTTCTTCATATGAAAGTCCTGACACCCCAGGAATCTGTCTGGTGAACCTTCTCTGCACTCCCTCTATGGCAAGAATGTCTTTTCTCAGATTAGGAGACCTAATCTTGAAAGCAGCAAAACCTTATTTTTTAGAGATAGCGCCCACTGCAACTGTCATTAGGAAGAGCTTTCAATCCTGTTTTTGACGAGACATTACTCCAAACCATTTCCCACGAATAAAGTGCCTTTGCGGAATATGGCTAATGGGACAACTATTGATAACAATAAGCCTTTGTAAGTTTTTTTTTGGCGGAATGAAATGAGATCAGACTGCACAAAAATGTCTATAGTTTTGCATAGAACTGCAAATGTGTTCCAATGTAGGTACCAGCATGTTTTAGGCTTTTTGCAATACTCACACAAATAGAGAAATCCCAAATTATGCTGACAGCTAGTTCTCTGGCACTTTGTTGTCTGTGCTCCAGTGATGGCAGCTCACGCTATCTAGCAACTGAGGATAACATTGCAGTGAGTCTACATCACTTACAGCAGGGGGTCTTCGCAGTCCACCCGATTCAACGGAATAGAATCTCTGCAGTGGATTAAATTGAGAGCGTGGCGTCAGCCTATACACGGGCCACTTATGCTCAAACCCTTGTCAGGAGGTACGAGGGCGGGCACGTGATGTCATGGGCTAGAGGGAGTGTCCTGGTACTTAAGGTCATCTCACCTCGAGACCTTAAGGAGTCAACCGGTAGCTGAGCCCTGGAAAACAACCTCGCTCAGCTACAGCAACACTGTTATTATAGTTAGCGCACCAACCTAACGTGTCACCACTGAATAAAGAACTCTTTGAACCGGCCTGACGTCTCACCTTTATTCACCACGTTTGGTGCCGCTACAAGAGTATTTTTAGAAATGGTGTTTGTGTTTGAGTCATGCTAATTATCTTTTAATGTTTTATGTGTTTTAAGAGTCAGTGTTTGACTGCATTGAACACCAGCTAGACCAGGGGGCATGACTTGGCCATGCGTGCACAATGTTTACATCAGTTGTATGGGCAAGTCTTGTTCTTGTCTCATCACAGCTCCATTCCCTCTCTCTCCCCCTGACATGACGACACTAAATGCTATTGCAACATGTGGACTCTCTGCTAAGGACGTGGCTGGCTTCCTTGGGCACCTTATTTGATGTGAGTACGGTAAATTCAGTCTTCATCCTAGAGATCAGTGGCAAACATGGAAGCATAAAACAGACTACAGAATGAAGATAGACATCAGCTCCTGAGATCAACCAAAGATGGACACAAAAATCTGGAGTAACTCAGCGGGGCAGGCAGCATCTCTGGAGAGAAGGATTGTGTGTCGTTTCGGGTCGAGACCCTTCTTCAGACATTGGTGATAGGTCTGGCCACATTTGTAGTATTGCATGCGGTTCTAGTTGCCCCATTGCAGGAAGGATATGGAGGCTTTTGCAGAGGATGTAGAAGAGATTTACCAGATTGCTGCCTGGATTAGAGAGTACAGGTGCACAACCTTTTATCCGACAGCCTTGGGACCAGACACTTTTCGTAATTTGGAATTTGTCGGTCTTCGGAATGGAAATTTTTTAGCGTAGATTTTAATGGCTGGCTCGGTGGTAGAGTGCCCGGCTCATATCCGCAAGGTAGCGAGTTTGCGCCTTGATCCCGGCAGTTCCTCGGTCGCGAGTTTCAGTCTTCAATGGAGTTTTTTCTTGCAGAATAAATGTCTGTATAAAATACAGTGTGTTGAATGAATTCCTGAATTTGTAAATGTGACCGCAGCATTGAATCACCACCCGCACTCATGTCACCCTAGCGGGGCTACATGCCCTAAGGCGGCTTAAGGCGACATTTTCACACTCTTATATCCGTGTGCAGCAGAGGCGCCAAAAATGTCTGGTTTCTTCCAGGTAGGCGATATACCCTCCCGGGCAATATACCCTCCACTTCTCTTTTATGAAGGTGAATTAGTTCCCCTTTCTTCCAGGACCGACCCGAGGTTCCGCTGTCACCTCTGCGGGCCACCCTCAGTGAACGCTCACTCAACTTTGTCTTGGGATTCCTACTCTCACGCGCAATGTACCCTCACCTCTTTTATGAATGGGGATTTAGTTCCCCTTTTGTCGAGGACCGACCGGAGGTTCCGCTGTCACCTCTGCGGGCCGCCCTCGGTGAACGTCCTGTCTCCCTGTCCCTGAGATTATAGGGGGCGATTAAACAGCACAATACCCCCCTCTCCCCCTCCCCCCCACCCCCAACTCCAGAGAAATCCCGCTCCTCGATGGGCCGCTACGGCGACAAGTGGCAGTTCGCCCACAGCCCGAGCTGCGCCACCCCAAGAACAAGACGCACCTTGCACACCAGCAGCAGCTGCCCCTCTGGAGTTGGAGCGGGGCTGGGCTGGAGTTGCTGATGTGGGATCTCCGTGCTTGCAGTGGGCCTGGGGGTCGGTGTCCCGATGAGAGGGCGCAGCTCGGGCTGTGGGCGAACTGCCACTTGTCGCCGTAGCGGCGCATCGGGGAGCGGCTTCTGGTGGTCCCGATGTCTCCCGCTAGTTTGCAGTTTTCCTCTGGAGTTGGAACGGGGCTGGGCTGCTGCTGGCTGTGGGTCTCTGGGATCTCCGTGCTTGCAGTGGGCCTGGGGGTCGGTGTCCCGTTGGTCCTGACGTCTCCGGTGACTGGCATTGCCGACGTGAAGACAGTGCAAAGCCCCCACGCCGGTGCAATGGGCGGGGAGCTGGAGATGGGACGGAAGGGCCGGGAAGCAGAGGGGTGTAAGTGGGGTGAAACTGCAAGGAGCGACAATCTGCTGCTCCCTGCCCACTGAGTTAAAAAGTTCCCACGCAAGACTCACGATACACTGTGTATCGTCTACCGTGGGAACTTTTAAACTCAGCGGGCAGACAGCAGCATATTGTCAATTATTAACCCTCCCGCGCAATATACCCTCACCTTCTCTTTTATGAATGGGGATTTAGTTCCCCTTTCTTCGAGGACCGACCGGAGGTTCCGCTGTCACCTCTGCGGGCCGCCCTCGGTGAACGTTTTCAAGGACCTTTTTTCAAGGACTGAAAAAATGTCGCTATTCGGAGGTTTTCGTTATTTGGATCTTCGGATAAAAGGTTGTGCACCTGCATTAGCTATAAGGAGAGATTGGACAAACTTAGATTGCTTTCTCTGTAATGCCAGAGGTTGAAAGGAGATCTGATTGAAGTATATACATTATGAGGGAACAGATAGCGTAGACAATCAAAATCATTTTCCCAGGATGGAAATGTCAAACACGAGATGTGCAAAGTACTATTGATACACTCATTATTTATCATAACAAGTACTTTAATTAGAATACATGCAGAGACCATCGAAATGAGTACTGGAGGCTCAGAGTCGTAAGTTGAACTAATTAACATGGCTGCCCGCATACCACGAGGTGGTAGTATGGAAACCTGGAATATGGATCAGGTCAGCAGCAAAACCAGACACAGATCAAATCAACAATACTGTTTGATCTACATCCCCCTTCTTAGGCTTTTTTTCCCAGAGGCATATCTAGGCAAGCATATCAAAAAGGCAAGCTGCACAAATTTAAAGCATGCAGAAGTAAACGTATATAAAGCTATACAATTAACTATCATCTACAGTAAAGCAATGGAGGATGTATTGCAAGTAATATAAGTAACGTCGGTTATAGTTAATTAGAGTCCAGGATCTGCACCTAGAAATAATCCCCGTATCTAGCCACAGGCTTGCTGACCCATCCTGTACGCATACGGTACAAGCCTTCATCCGTGCCCCTCACAGGAGATGTCGCCACAGGCACGGCCTCCATCGGGAGTTTCTTAGCAGGCGACAAATCAACCAGCACAGGTTTTGCAAGGGATTTGTCGACAGGCTTTACGGGGATCTTCATCATGGACACCAGTCCCATTGGCAGTCCTTGGCAGGTACAGAAACAAAGTCCTGATTCCAGAACTGTTCAATGTCCATTGTCACATGTTCCTCATTCAGATATTTGTTTCCATCCTCTGTCCATAACACATTATCTGGATCATCTGCATCATCATACTCAACCTGCCTCAATGGTACCGGCTCATTTACTGGCAGAATATGTCGTCGGTTTCATCTGTGGAGACCTCACC
Source organism: Leucoraja erinaceus (assembly GCF_028641065.1). NCBI lineage: Eukaryota > Metazoa > Chordata > Chondrichthyes > Rajiformes > Rajidae > Leucoraja > Leucoraja erinaceus. Next base: position 10,225,514 of record NC_073391.1, on the reverse strand, counting down.
AGATTGAATCTAATAGGACCATGGTTCTGGACACACCTCCTTGATCATGTCCATATGGTCATATCCGTTCTGGGTTTGGAGACGGACCACCTGGCCCTCCGACAATGGCTAGAACGGTCGTAGTATGCCTTCTGCGTCAGTCTTTTACGCTGCAGACGCACTCGGACCCCCTCGGGCTTGCAGACTTGTTGCTGGAGCTGCTGCTTCGAGACTGGAAGAGTAGTCCTGGTCCGTCTGGACATAAGTCGCTGAGCCGGCGAACTGAGTGCGGGATCACGTGGAATGTTGTGGAGATTGAGAAGGTCCAAAAACACGGCAGACCTGGCCCTGCTGGACTTCCCCACGAGCTCCTTTGCGCTGCAGACAGCTCGCTCAGCCAGCCCATTCGACTGGCAGTACTCTGGACTGCTGGTGATGCGCTTAATGTCCCATTCCTTTGCAAAGTCATTAAAATGCTGGCTAGTGAATTGGCCACCATTGTCAGACATGAGGATTTGAGGTACCCCATGGACTGAAAAATGCCTCGCAGGTTTCGTGACGACTGCCGCAGCGGAAGCTTTGGGGAGCAGATCGATCTCAAACCACCCGAGTAAGAGTCAACCAGGACCAAGTATTGGTTGCCACGCCAGTCGGAAATGTCAGTAACCACCATAGACCGTGGCAAGTCAGGAACCGTGTGCTGCAAAAGGGGCTCTTTCTGTTGATGTGGAGCAATGCTGTTGCACACAATGCTGGACTGCACCCTCTGGTGTACATAATCTGACATGGCAGGCCAGAAAAACATACTCTTTGCTTGTTGCACCTTAGCTTTAGCAGCATGAGTCGCTGCTCTGGCGGGGCTGCAAAGAATGATTCTGCAGCTCCAGAAGTATGATATCTCTCTCACGTACAAGCAGGGTAAGCACATGTATCTGGCTGACACCTTATCCCATGCTTACACCTGGATATGTTGGTGGTTTGCACGACCGAAGATGCCACCCTGCAGATGCTCACCTCAGTCATCAATCACGGATCGCCTGGCAATCAGCATTCGCTTCCACTTGGTGTTCGGCCATACATTTCTGTCCGAGACAAACTGGCCATCGAAGGTGGGGTTATCAAAACGGGCCACAAGGTAGTATTCCCACTTTCTGTGCAAAGTACTATTGATACAGAGTCATCTCTCGTCTCGTCTTGCGTATTACGTGCTCAGCCTAAAGTTGGAGGACAACTTGTTCTATTTGATCTATACAGAGTCATTATATATCATAACAAGTATTTTAATTAGAATACATACAGAGACCATCAAAATGAGTACTGTAGACTCCGAGTCGTAAGTTGAATTAATTAACATGCTGCCCGCATTCCACCAGGTGGTAGTGTGGAAACCTGACATGGATTATTTCTTGCTATTGGGGGAGTGCAGCTTAGGTTTACAAGGATGGTGGGACTGTCATACACTGAGAGAATGGAGCAGCTGGGCTTGTACACTCTGGAGTTTAGAAGGATGAGAGGGATCTCATTAAAACATATAAGATTGTTAAGAGTTTGGACCCGCTAGAGGCAGGAAACATGTTCCCGATGTTGGGGGAGTCCAGAACCAGGGGTCACAGTTTAAGAATAAGGAGTAAGCCATTTAGAATGGACATTTTTTCTCACAGAGAGTGGTGAGTGTGGAATTCTCTGCCTCAGAGGGCGGTAGAGGCAGGTTCCCTGGATGCTTTCAAGAGAGAGCTAGATAGGACTCTTAAAAATGGCGAAGTCAGGGGATATGGGGAGAAGGCAGGAACGGGGTACTGATTGGGGATGATCAGCCATGATCACATTGAATGGCAGTGCTGGCTCGAAGGGCCAAATAGCCTTCTCCTGCACCTATTGTCTATTGTCTATTATGGATCAGGTCAGCAGCAAAACCAGACACCGATCAAATCAGCAATGCTATTTGATCTACACTCGAGGGCATAGCTTTAAAATAGGGTGGAAAAGTCTAAAGGAAATGTGGGGGTGTGTGTTTTTTCCACGGGAGAATTATGTGCAGGCAGATGAGATTAATTGATCTTGGCATCATGTTTCTGTACAGACTGTGCTGTACTGTTCTATGTTCTATGTGAACAATCATTCAAACATTAATTGTGAACTCAAAGGATGTTCCATTGTTTAATTATAAATGAAACATCTTCTGATGTATCTTTTCGGCTTGACTTCCATTTGATAGTTGTGATGCGACTGATTTAGAAATTGCTATTATGAAATAAGCAACTGTGAATTGTAAGGTCCTTACCATTCCAAAACAGCATCCAACGAACTCATTGCCAGAGGAGGTATTGGAGTCAGATGCAACCACTATAGTTAAGACACATTTAAAAAGGCACTTAAGTTATCAAGATATAAAACCATACAGATGTAATGTGGGCAAAAGGCATTGGTATGATAGAGCAAGAAGGTCAGATGTGTTGGACCCATTTCTATGTTGTAAAACTCCATGACTCTCCCATGCAATGTGTAATAGATGCCATATTGATAGATGGAAAACTTATTAGTGGCACAAAGTGGTTCTCCATCCAGAAGTATACAGCATAGATCAAGTCAATCAGAAATATTCACATCAGCACTGCCGTTTTGAAGCACAACAATCCAACAAATGCCCTCTAACCTCAAATAGCCAAACACTTAAGCAGCAGGACAAAGAGTACACACTCCCACCCCACTGCCATTCTTTCCTAAGCATTAGCACTATTTAAAGGGTTCATTAGCTCCCTACAGATTAGTTGCTGGTTCATTGCTTTGAAAGTCATTACAATTCCATGGTGCTTTGTGTAGTTATTTCAAACTGTAAAACTCTGCAGGGAAGTAGTGTAGTAATTGTTAAAATACTTTCAGCTGACTTGCTGACTTCAAAGCTTCTGCCTAGAGCCCTGTTTCCACACGTTAGCCTTTTTCTAGGAATCAAGCACAAAAGGGTGAGCAAATCAAAAGGGCAAGCTGCACAAATAAGGAGGGAGGATGTGGAGAAGGACTCTCAGCAGGACCCAGGCTGTTCAGACAGCAGTTTTCCTCCATGAATCTCAGCATTAGGCAGCAATACGGAAGAGAGCTTTGTGCTTTGCAGTCTATTATGATTTCCTTTGTGCAAATGGTACTCTGCACCCAATATAATCTTTTCCTGTACAGAAAGTGGGACCACATGATGAACCTAAGGCTGGGCTGAAAGCATTTGTCCAGAACAAGGCATTTGAATGCCAAAGTTATTCCATGTCAGCACCACCATTATGCTAAGGGACAGGAACTTTAGAAAGCGGATTGGTTAAATGCAGAAGCCATTCGCTTCTTCCGAACACTTTTTCTGCATTTAAACAGAATGCAGATGCCATCGGGCTGCATCCCCTTTGAGGTGCCCAGTTAAAGTTCAGATGTTCAGGCTAAGCAAGGAGTGGGTGTGGGACGAGTATGCAGTATCGCTTATCCACTGCATCCACCCCATTAGTGTTTTTGTTTGCATTTTGTTTGTTTTGCAAAAGGATTTTCCTATTGACAGAAACAGAAGCAGCCAAATATAGAAAGTAACTGGGAGACAGAGTTCTTGGCTGAACAAAAAAAACAATCACTCAATAAGTCAAACAGTATCAAGATCATACTTAATTTTGCAGACAATCCCTGCAATGCACAATATTCATCTATACAATACCACCTCCAGATGAGGTATCCCATCAGATAGTCTATCTATCTACAAAGTTACATAATCTTATATAACTAAAAGTCTCATCTTGACCACTTCCTCTCTGCGCTGTATATTGATTTTTGAGCGAAAAAAGCGCCACCCATTATCGCTATGATTTTTTGGCCATCTTACTTACAGTCCTCCTCCGCTGAGGCAGCCCCGAGGATTTTTCTATGAAAAATAAAAAAGTTATGAGTGTTTAAGAAATCTTGAGATCAGCTGATTGGTCCTCGTGCCTTTCAATCACCACGATGAGGGTAACGCCCCTTCCGGGGGGGAGGGCAGGACTATAAAACCCCAGATGCCTGGACGTGAGTCAGTCACTCTGAAAGATCATGAGGGAGAGGCCACAACTGATTCTTCTGAACTGTGAGTCTACCGAGTATGTGCTTTTTGTGGTTTATGCGTTTATGTGGTTAACCCTTTATGTGTTTGCAATAAGTGATTTGTTAGCCATCAATGTGCTTGTTATGCATGATGATTTGTTAACCCTTAATGTGCTTGCAATAAATTATTTGTTAGCCAGCAATGTGTTTGCAATGAATGATGATTTGTTAACCCTTAATGTGCTTGCAATAAATGATTCGTTAGCCCTTAATTAAATGAAATGAGTTGTTTGGCCTGCCCTATACTTGAAATTGAAATGGAAATGGAAATGAAATTAGTTTTGGCCTGTGCTTTTGCTTTGGCTTTGCTTTGCTTGAGCTCACCTGAAATGAAAGCAAATGGATTGTAATGTTGGCTGGCCTTTCCTGCACTGTGCTTTTGCTTTGCCTTTGCTTTGCCTTGCTTGGCCTCACCTGAAATGAAAGCAAATGGATTGTATTGTTAGCTGGCCCCGCCTGCTTTGTGCTTCTGCTTTTGCTTTGCCTTTGATTTGCCTTGCTTGGCCTCACCTGAAATAAAAGCAAATGGATTGTATTGTTAGCTGGCCCCGCCTGCCCTGTGCTTGACTTGACTTCAAATGGATTGACTTGACATGAAATGGACTGTTGGCCTTGCACTCACTGTGCTTGACTTGACCCACAACACCCATGCTAGCGCTCCAGAACCCCCCCCCCCCCCCCCCCCCCACCCCCTCCCACTGGCCACCAATATTAGAATTGGCGGAGAAGTGGAATATTGCGTTGGGGGTCCAGCCCTCCCGTGTGAACCTGGGACCCAACGGGTCCCACTTAGTCCAATTGTCATTGTATTTCTCCATGATTGCCTTATTCTTCTCTATCTCAGAGAAAAGTCTGCTTTGGTCAGTGCCTGCTCACCAGAATAGGGCATAGTCCAATAGTGCCTGCTGCTGGATATTGGTGATATGGAGAAAAAGGGAGTATAAATATATTTTAAAAAATCATCTTTTATGATAGATCTCATCAGATTTTATTTTATTTTAATTGGTGTTATTTTTTAAGTGAACACCTTTGTACAAAGCGCATCAAACTCCCTTTCCTTTCAGTCACAATGTGAGGATATATTGTCCTAGATCCAGTTGTTCTGTACTTGCCCCTCGCATGTTTTCTACAGCGACAGTATACTATTAATGGAGCCATCGGCTGAGTCAAGGAGAATAGCTGGATTAAGAACTGTCCAGCTAGTGCTGCAGCTGAAAGGAAAGGCAGCTCAGGTCACTTTGTATGAATGTGTCATCAAAATTATTGGAATTTCAGTCAAGAGTTTTACATTGACATCTCCTGAATGGTTCATAAAACTATAATTTCTGCCACAGAGGAAGTGAGGACAACAATGGAGCCACATCTGACACCATAGTCCTATCGTAACTTCAATGTGTTTTTGAAAGGTGACACACTGAAACTAAATAATCATTTAATTTACACGCTCTTGTCAGATACTGAACATCAAATTTATCATGTGACTGTTGCTGTACTTATTTTGTTCAATGGTCTCTTTATTCCATGTGTACAGAGATGCAGTGAAAGGCGTGCAATTCGTTAATTCACACCATACACAAGTAAAATAGATCCTCTTCTGGAACAGCACGAAGAGAGTCATCATGTTCCAGTGTCATTTTACAATTTTCAAGCCTCTGAAATGTCCATTCTAGGCATAAGTACACATGCAGTTCTTGTATTTCTCACTTTAAGGCCTGGTGTCCTGATGGCATAGGATCGATGAAGTCAGGATTGGCCTAGCACAGCCTAATGCTATTGTCTCCTTCCTCTGATGATCCACGCAGATGCTACAGGCTCGTGCTAATCTTAGAACTTTAGAGCACTTTCCAATGACATGTTATTCTTGGCATGTTGGTTGGCTATTCTTCACCATGCCATCGTTAGCACCATTAATTATTGAACCTTACTTTTCACTTGCATCTATTAATTTCCATTAACAGCATAAACGATATATACTGCTGAAGGATTTATCTTTCCTTGCTGTAATTACTTGAGAACTGCAGGTAAACGGGATTAGTTTGGATGGGTATTTAGTGGTTGGCATGGACATAGTGGGCCGAAGGGCCTGTTTGGAGTGGTATGACCCATATTTACTCTATCTATCCCCTTCGAAACTTTGTATATCGCTATTGCATTACCCGCTTACACCGCTCAAAGGAAAGCAGCCTTTACAATCTTTCCTTACAATTAAACTGCTCCAGTCTGGGCAACATGCAAGTATATCACCTCTTCACCCTCTCCAGCCTAATCACATCCTTCCAATATGGGGGTGACCAGAACTGCTTACAATGCTTTAGGTGAGGCCCAATAAATGTTTTACAAATCTGTACCATGACTTTTCAGCTCTTATATTCTAAAATTTGTGGAATATTGTATAAGCAGAGTATAAAAAAATTGCAGATATTGGGAAGAAACAAAACTGAACCAAAGCATAGTCACAAAGATAAAATGGCCATTAATAAAAGAATAGCAGCAGAACCAGGAACTTAATTGGTTCATTACCTTTATGAGCATCAGTTTATTTAGACTATTGGCAATCTGAAAAAGATTCAATAATCACTGTATTGTTTTGGTTGAAATCATTTTTGGCTTAAAGGTTAGTTGAAAAGTAAATCTATGCATTTAGAAATATGGGGATTCATTATCTGGAGATTACGAAGAATAAGATAGGGTCATTAATAAGTTCTTTGTAGTGGCCTGGACAAGGTCAGGAAAATGCTAGACGCCAGGCAGGTTCAGAAGTCCTTTAATGAAGCATGATAAAACACACAGGTCATTCCCAAGGAGGAACGGGGAAACCCGTGGGCAGACCACCGTCCCTGTCCCTCAAGTGCCGAGAGGGATGACCCAAGGAGTGGCATAATATCCAGGGACCGTCACATCTTGATATATTTTACTTTATTTCATTCTTCTAATTATTTATTGGGGTTTAAATGCATTTTTATTCGTTTCTTTCAATTTTATACTTAAAATTTATTTGGGGACATTGGGTACTTTGGTGGTGCCAGACTAACAGATTTTCCAAAATTTTGGATGTTCTTCCTCGTAATATTCAACATATTTTATTTCGTATTTTTTAAATGATACATATTATTATAAGAAATTTCCCAGTTGATCTCAATTTAAGTAGGTATTAAAGGGGGACACAGGCGGTGAGGCCGCGGTGGGTTGAAGGGGGAGTAAAATGAAACGGCGCTCTGGTGAATCAGAATGGAGTGTGTGAACCAGAGCGTTGGACAGTCAAGAGCAGGGGAACAGGGGCTACAGTGCATTGGAGGGGCACACAGAACTGGTTCTTATTGACACAGAACCTGGTGAATAAGAAATGACTATGAGAACCATTGTCCCAGAGAGTCAATGGGAACTGACATCTCAGAAATTTGGAATGGAATGTGCCTAAAGTTACCCGGTGAGCCAGTTGCCAAGTCATTGGGATTTCTGAATGGTCAGATAGAGATTTTGACATTTTAATGATTTTTTCAATGTTTCAATAAATTTTAATAGTTTAGTTTAGATACAGGGCGGAAACAGGCTCATCCCCACACCGACCAGCGATCCCCGCACATTAACACTATCCTACACACACTAGAGGCAATTTATATTTATACCAAGCAATTTACCTACATACCTGTACGTCTTTGGATTGTAGGAGGAAACCGAAGATCTCGGAGAAAACCCACGCAGATCACAGAAACAACATCCAAACACTGCACAGACAGCACCCATAGTTGGGATCAAACCCGTGTCCCCGTTGCTACAAGCGCTGTAAGGCAGCAACTCTACCGTTGCAGTACCGTGCCATCCATAATAGGTATTAAAAACATTAAGGACCCATTCCTTCTCTCTAGAGGTGCTGCCTGTCTAACTGAGTTACTCCAGCATTTTGTGTCTATCTGCGTGTAAACCAGAATCTGCAGCTCTTTCCTGCACATGTTCTAAAATGTCTCAGTCTCAAATGATACATATTACATCCTTTTTGAACAAAGTTAGAAAACGTCTCATATGAAAGGAGGAAGAAGTTTGAAACTCTCTTTTACAAACAATAATTGTTGGAAGGTCAATTATTAATCTTAGATCTGAGATTAGATTTTTGTTCTGTAGAGCTCTGAATGGATGTGAAAAGTTGGGTATAGAGTTAATTCACTGAACAATCACAACCTTATAGAATCGTAAAACAGGCTTGTTCTATTCCTGCTCCAATGTTCCTGTGTTTCTAATTGCATTAAGTATTAGTGGATAGATTGTTCATTTAGATCGGACAACAAAATGTCAAATGTGGAAATGAGTCCAGCAGAAACGTTGCTTTTGATGAAACTTGAGTAAGGAGGGGAAATCTGACTTTAAATCAAAGCATTTTTAAGCAATTTAAAATTTAACAATCTATGTAATACAGGTCAAGATAATGCCAACCTAGTATGAAGTGATTTGGTACTTTAAGAAGGCAGAAATCTTGCACAAGTTAACTAAACATGTCGTAAGATGAAAGAATGGGTTGAATGGGCTTGGATTTGCTGGAATTTAGAATGATGAGAGGGGATCTTATAGAAACGTATAACATTCTTGGAGGATTGGACAGGGTAGATGCAGGAAAAATGTTCTCCATGTTGGGGGAGTCTAAAACCAGGGGTAACAGTTTAAGAATAAGGTGTAGGCCAATTAGGACAGAGATGAGGAAAAACTTTTTCAGTTGTGGGGCTGTGGAATTCTCTGCCACAGAGGGCAGTGAAGGCCAATTCACTAGATGTTTTCAAGAGAGAGTTAGATTTAGCTCTTAGGGCTAAGGGACTCAAGGGGAAAAGGGGAGCTGATTTTGGACGAATAAATAAAGGCTTGCCGGGCCGGGATTGACATTTTGACTGAAATGGTGGACTAGTGCGTTGGGGGAAATGGGACCCAACGGGTCCGCGCTTTATATACTTCTATCAGGTCTCCCTTCAACCTCTGACATTCCAGAGGAAACAAGTTTGTCCGACCTCTCCCTATAGTTAATACCCACTTTTCCAAGCAGCATTCTGAAGCACCACTTCTGTACTTTCTCCAAAGTCTCCACATGCTTCCTGTAATGGGATGACCAAAACCCAACAGTGGCCCAACAAAAGTCCTATAAAGCTGAAATATGATTTCCTGATTTTTATTCACAACTCCTGAATGATGAAGATACACGTACCATCATGCCTTCTTAACCACCCGTGTTACCACTTCCAGGGAACTCTGAACTTGGATCACAAGTTCCCTCTGCAAACCAGTGCTGTTAAGGGGCCTGCCATTAACTTTATACGTTCCCCTTACAATCGACCTCCCAAAGTAGAACACTTCACACTTAAACTCCATCTGCCATTTCTCCACCCATGTTGTAGCTGAGGATCTGCAGATTTGTGTAGATCAGTAAACAAAGTCTGGTGAATATCGCAGTGGAGGGGAGAATTCAATGTTAATGCCATCCAGACGCAAAGGTCCCCAGGCGGAATATGAGATGCTGTTCCTCCAATTTCCGCTGTTGCTCACTCTGGCAATGGAGGAGACCCAGGACAGAGAGGTCGGATTGGGAATGGGAGGGGGAGTTGAAGTGCTGAACTGCTGTCTCCTCCCCTTCCTTAACCCTCTAGCTGTCTCCTCCCACCCTCCTATCCGCCCGCCCTCGGGCCCCTCCTCCTCCCCTTTTCCTTCCTTCTCCCCACCCCCCATCAGTCTGAAGAAGGGTTTCGGCCCGAAACGTCGCCTATTTCCTTCGCTCCATAGATGCTGCTGCACCCGCTGAGTTTCTCCAGCAATTTTGTGTACCTTCTGGTGAATATCTGTCAGCCACAGAAATCTAAAAAGCATCAGGCAATGGACCATGCATGATTTCCTAGCTTTTGCATTTTCAATCCAATTGCCATTGATAAAATCTTTGTACTACAGGGACAAACAATTGTTTTATATAGTTACAATGTAGTGCCAACTACTTGACTCTATAGACCAGTACAGTGCTGGAACAGGTCCTTTAGTCCACAATGTATATGCTGCCCATAATGACAAATGAATCTAATCCCATTTATCTGTACATGATCTATATTCCTCCATTTCCTAAATGTTCATGTCCTCTAAATGTCCCTTAAACATCAGTCCTTAAACTGGAAAGGGTGCAATAAAAAATTAATGGGGCAGCACGGTGGCGCAGCGGTAGAGTTGCTGCTTTACAGCACTTAGTGCCAGAGATCCGGGTTTCATCCCAACTACGGGTGCTGTCTGTGCGGAGTTTGTACTTCCTCCCCGTGACCTCTTAGTTTTTCTCCAAAATCTTCGCTTTCCTCCCACACTCCAAAGACGTACAGGTTTGTGGGTTAATTGGCTTGGTATAAATGTAAATTGTTTCTAGTGCGAGTACGATAGTGTTAATGTGCGGGGATCGCTGGTCAGTGCGAACTTGGTGGGTTGATGGGCAATGTTTCCGCGCGGTGTCTCTAAAGTAAATTAACTAAAGGATGTTACCAGGTCTGCAGGGTTTTAGAAAGGCTGGAGAGGCTGGGTCTTTATGTTTCCCTGGAGTGCGAAAAATGGGGAGTAATCTTACAGATATTAGTAAAATCACGAGAGGCATAGATAGCCACAGTCACTTTCCCAGGGTACTGGAGTCTAAAACAAGTGTTCGCAGGTTTAAGGTGTGAGGGGAAAGATTTAAAAGGAGTCTGAGGGGCGACGTTTATAGACACAAAATGCTGGAGTAACTCAGCGGGTGAGGCAGCATCTCTGGAGAGAAGGAATGGGCGATGTTTTGGGTCGAGACCCTTTCTCAGTCTGAAGAAGGGTTTTGACCCGAAACGTCGCCCTTTCCTTCTCTCCAGAGATGCTGCCTCACCCACTGAGTTACTCCAGCATTTTGTGTCTACCTTCGATTTAAACCAGCATCTGCAGTTCTTTCTTACACACGGGCAACGTTTTTACACAGACAATGGTGTGTACATGGTATGAACTGCAAGAGGAGTGGATGAAGCGGGTACAATGACAACATTTAAAATATGTACTTAGATAGGTAAATGGTTAGGGAAGATTTGGAGGAATATGGCCCAGGCTCAGGCAAGTGGGATTAGCTCAGTCAGTAACTTGGTCGGCATGGACATAAAACTGTAATCGTATGGTTCTATAAATTATCAAAACTTCTTTTTAAAATCTGACAACATTCACTCAGGTAGCTTTCTGATGTCCCAGAGTGGATTATGCATTCTCTTCCCAAATGGGACACATACAATTTAACAGAGTGATTAGCTACAGGAAGAAATGAGCAAATGTACAGGGGTACGAAGTTAATACAGGCCATTTGTTCGAACTTATTCCGCTAAACCCATTATGTTTCCCAGCAAATATCAACAGCAATGTACCTGTGCTTATGCGGTGAGGAAGATTCTTCTCATTCCTCTCAGAGAAAATGCAGTTCCCCAGCGCTGACTGGAACGATCCCAGACCCCATTACCTGTGCAACAATTCTGGTTAAGCTGATTGCTCAAACATACCTTGCAGTGCCACAGACCCGCCTAGGTGAGGTTCAATATGCAAGATTCTAATTTAAAATTGAGGAGGAAATTGAATTTAATATGAAACTGGAAATATCCATAGAAACATAGAAATTAGGTGCAGGAGTAGGCCATTCGGCCCTTCGAGCCTGCACCGCCATTCAATATGTTCATGGCTGATCATCCAACTCAGTATCCCGTACCTGCCTTCTCTCCCTACCCCCTGATCCCCTTAGCCACAAGGGCCACATCTAACTCCCTCTTAAATATAGCCAATGAACTGGCCTCAACTACCCTCTGTGGCAGAGAGTTCCAGAGATTCACCACTCTCTGCGTGAAAAAAGTTCTTCTCATCTCGGTTTTAAAGGATTTCCCCTTTATCCTTAAGCTGTGACCCCTAGTCCTGGACTTCCCTAACATCGGGAACAATCTTCCTGCATCTAGCCTGTCCAACCCCTTAAGAATTTTGTAAGTTTCTATAAGATCCCCTCTCAATCTTCTAAATTCTAGAGAGTATAAACCAAGTCTATCCAGTCTTTCTTCATAAGACAGTCCTGACATCCCAGGAATCAGTCTGGTGAACCGTCTCTGCACTCCCTCTATGGCAATAATGTCCTTCCTCAGATTTGGAGACCAAAACTGTACGCAACTGTATCCATATATTTTTCTGTTGTGTCATTTTGTGTCATTTTGTCATGCTGTTCCTATTGTATGTTTGCATGTTTTCTGAATGCATGTTATATATGTATGCTTTAAAAATTGTGGTTAAATTGTAACTCTGCAGTTTGAATTTTCAGCATAAACTGTTTGTGCTTCTGAATTTCATTGTTTGCACTTTTGTTTTCCTGTTTATTCAGCATTTGTAATGCTCCACCCTACCGCATCCTACTGCAAATAATCTCATGTTTTTAAAGGAAGGTGAGACCGTGATGTGTTGTGTATTCCATCAGAACCCAGCGCATGCAAAAGTTATGCGCCAGTCACAGCAATTTAAAGTGCATTAAGGTTGTTATATTTCTAAAACAATGTCTACTTCTGAAATAGTTACCCTAATATTAACATGTTTTTAATTTTAAAATGATCCCAGCTGCCCCTCTCAAAATTTGACTATTTCTCAAATATTTTCCCTCTGTGGCTGTTTTGTTGGAAGCTCTTCTTTATAAAGTTTGGGACAAAATTAACAACGATGTTAATGCCTAACCTTCTGTTTCAGAAAGTTCATTGGAGATCTGGGGAAGAAGCTTTTCACACAGAAGATGGTGAATAATTGGGATGAGCTTCCAGAGAAGGTAGTCAAGGTAAACACGATTACGATGTTTAGAAAGCCATTAGAGGGATTGCCATAGAGGGAGTGCAGAGAAGGTTCACCAGACTGATTCCTGGGATGTCAGGACTGTCTTATGAAGAAAGACTGGATAGACTTGGTTTATACTCTCTAGAATTTAGGAGATTGAGAGGGGATCTTATAGAAACTTACAAAGTTCTTAAGGGGTTGGACAGGCTAGATGCAGGAAGATTGCTCCCGATGTTGGGGAAGTCCAGGACAAGGGGTCATAGCTTAAGGATAAGGGGGAAATCCTTTAAAACCGAGATGAGAAGAACTTTTTTCACACAGAGTGGTGAATCTCTGGAACTCTCTGCCACAGAGGGTAGTCGAGGTCAGTTCATTGGCTATATTTAAGAGGGTTAGATGTGGCCCTTGTGGCTAAGGGGATCAGAGGGTATGGAGAGAAGGCAGGTACGGGATACTGAGTTGGATGATCAGCCATGATCATATTGAATGGCGGTGCAGGCTCGAAGGGCCAAATGGCCTACTCCTGCACCTAATTTCTTTGGACTAACCCAGAGTCATCGTTACCACTTACACTGGGCATTAATTATCTAGAGATGTTGGGTGACTTTTATGGTTTAACAGCATATGCATAAATATGCATCACTTGCATGTACGGTTACAAATAGATAATACTACGGTGGTGGCCTACATTAACCATATGGGCGGCATAAAATCAGTATCAGGCGACAAGTTGGTCAACACAATTTGGTAATGGTGTGTCCAAATACATATTTGGCTATCAGTAACTTACCTGCCAGGTAAGCTAAATACAGTGGCAGACACCAGGTCACGTTTTTCGCAAAAGTTATCAAGCAATATGGCACGCCAGATATCGATTTATTTGCATCAAGGCTAAATCACCAGGTACCTATGTATGCCGCTTGGGAACCGGACCCTGAGGCTGCAGCGGTAGATGCGTTTGCGCTGGATTGGGGAAATTCTTCTTCTATGCATTTCGCCCCTTCTGCCTCATCAGTCGGGGACTACGCACAATACAAATGGACTCTGTTTCAGGTATTTTGATAGTACCCGACTGGCCTACACAGCCATGGTTCCCAAAACTCCATGACATGGTTGTTGAAGCTCCGATGGTATTCCCCAGTGACCCAGAGTTATTAACACCCAGTGTCGGGCACAAGCCACCCGTGCCATGAAAAAATCAAACTCCTGATTTGCAGATTCTACACAAACCACTTCTGGGACTGGGATTATCATAACAAACCATCGACACCATGTCAGCATCCCTCCGAACATCCACTAAAAAACAGCACTTGTCCAGCATCAAAAAATAGGAGAAGTATTGCTAGGATACAGGGACCACCTACTCAACCGCTACAGTTACCAACGTACTGGAATTCCTGGCGAACCTTCACCATGATGAAGGACGCAGCTACAGAGCCATCAACACAGATAGAAGTGCCCTGCCTGTCTATTTAAAACCAGCTCCAGGACAACAGGCCATGCGGTCCCACCCGCTGGTGGTCAAACTAATGAAGGGTATTTACAACTCTAACCCCCTAGACCAAGGTACACCCATACATGGGATGTCAGTGTGGTCCTGACATACCTCAGGGGATGGCCACCGGCCAGATCCCTCAACCTGGAACAATCTATGCTCAAAACACTCATGTTGATGGCACTTGTATCTACACAGAGGGTCCAGTCACTACCCCTATTGCGACTGGACAGCATGCTCACAGCTCCAGACCAGATCTCTGTCATTATCCAGGGACTGATCAAACAGAGCAGACCAGGAACACCTAATCCAGTCGTGGAATTCCAGGTTTACCCGCCAGAACCACAGAATTCCGGGCATAACCGCCAGGTTATGTGCCATGACCCACCTACTATCCTACATAGACACAACCAAAATATTCGAAGGAGATGAAAAGCCTTGTGGGTCCGTCATAAAAAACCTTATGGTCGGGTGACGAGCCAAACCATTGCGAGATGGCTCAAACAGGTGCTAAAAACTGCTGGGATAAACACTAATATGTACAAATTTTATTCCACCAGGGCAGCATCCACGTCGACGGCTAAAAGACTGGACGTGCCTATAGACCACATCCTGGCTACAGCAGGATGGTCGGGGGAATGACCGTTCAGAAATTTTATAATAAGCCGTTGGCAAAACCTGTTTTATTTGCACGAAAGATTTTACAGACTGCAAATATTTAATTTAAGCCCAGGGGAGCAATTTAATTTCTTTGTTGTTATTGTTAAAAAATACCATTGTGTTTTTCTACAAACAGATTAATTGGTTGATTACGATAACACACTTCCTCCCTCAAGGACTTCGGCAGTGCGTGAAGTAATAACTGTTACACGGTTTGAAATTACAGAGCTTTGAAGTCTTCACGGAATCACTCACGTGAGGGATTACGTGCCCTCCGCTCCCACCCTCAATAATATGGATCAAACTGATAAACTGATGTCTCCTTGTCTTTACTATGTTTACTTCAATAACTGTGTCTATCTGTAATTCCACACCGCTGCTTTGAAGTATGCCGTGCATGCGTGCTGAGGGTGCTCTTCACGTGTCCCTTATCGTAACTCCTCGTAAAATACAGATCAAACTTCAAACTGGTAAGTTCTCGTTTAATCTTACTATTCTCTGCCACAGAAGGTAGTTGAGGCCAGTTCATTGGCTATATTTAAGAGGGAGTTAGATGTGGCCCTTGTGGCTAAAGGGATCAGAGGGTATGGAGAGAAGGCAGGTACGGGATACTGAGTTGGATGATCAGCCATGATCATATTGAATGGCGGTGCAGGCTCGCAGGGCCGAATGGCCTACTCCTGCACCTAATTTCTATGTTTCTATGTTTCTATTGATATAGTGACAACCTGCATTTATTTCCAAGCTGACATAGATTTTTCCTGAGGTTTTTGGTTCCTTTGGGGATTTCATTGACATGACACTATTTATAGCTTCTAATTTACTTGTGAGACCTTGCACAAGATAGAAAAAATGGCCACCATGGTGTGTTGCTGAAAAGTAATATTTCAGTCTCTGCAACAAGTGACGATATGAGATCATAAATCACAGAAGGCAATCATTATGGCTGTTTGAATATTCTGGTAGCCTTCTTTCCTTAATTCTTAAATAGCACAACACCAGTGTGTGTTGCATGTTCCTTCTCCCAAATCACCACAGCTTTCGGGTAATTCATGATTTAAAGGAATTAGTATCTTGAAATGATACTACATACAAAATCTATCCATGGTGAGTGAATGCAGAGGCTGTTACTATCAAATAGCTGCTTAATACTTACAGTGAGTTGACATTGTGGGTATTATGGAGAATATATCCAATTACATGGACCACCAGGAAGATGCGTAGGAATGCTGATGCAAGATAGTCCCACCTTCCAGGAGGATGCATCTAGTAAATGGATGTATTTAGCATCAGTGGAAGCATACAAACTTGTAATACAAGTCCCTGGTTTATAATCTCCAGTGAAACATTTACTAATCATTGTAATAATCATTGCAATATTTGCTGGCATCTTGGATTTTCATGTTTCACATTAGAATGTTATATTTTCAAGATACTGATATAATATTATTTTCAATCATTTTACCAATCTATAACTGGATATGTTCTTGTAGACAGCCTGCCTACTATATGTTTTGCCCCAAATTATTGCCTAATTATATAATATTTAAAAAAGAACAAATTAAAAAATTGAAATGTGAAATATTTCATTCAACCCTAGTAGCGAGTAGTGAGAGGAAGCCTGAACAAAAAGTATGAAAAAGGGATAGTTTTTTTTCTTGTGACTGGTACCAAAATCAGCATAACTTCAGATATGGTTCTTGTTTTTGCTTTTGTTTTTGATGCATTCTATCTTTAATTTATTGCCTAAAGTGCTTCCACTGAAGAAACACCATCACGCATGAGCTTACCAATTTACATTTTGTTTCACGTTCCTCTGCACTGATCTAAACTGCTTATACATTTTTATAAAGCTGGAAACATGTTAGCATTTGTGGTACCTGACGATCCTCGTTCATACTTTTGCACCATATGAATACCTATCCTGAAGAATTTGTGTGGATCAATATATTCAACTAAATTTGCTGAGTTCCACATAGAATCCTCCCACCAGTCATTGCCAACCTTGTACATTTTTAGCCTCCTGGTATCGCCATTAAACATAATAAGTTCAATGGCTTGCTGCAGTTCAAAATGAGTTTGCTTTAACAGGAAATATTATAATTTGAGGTCTCAGTGTATGATTGGCAAGAGGTAAGAGGAGATGGTTGGAGGTGGTAGCTGAACTTTGTAACTGTAGCGATTCATCTGATGACCCATGTAGGAAGAAATTAAATGATCTGGCAGGTTGTATCCAGGTGGCTTTTCGAACCATTGCGTGTCACTTGCTAATGATACCTTCAGTGGAAAGCCTGTACCCCTCAAATCTCAGCGCACACAAGCACGCACACATGCATGTGCATGTACACACATATGCACAGGAAGAGTTGAGCAGAGATCTAGACACTGAAGTCCCAACCTGAGGACATCAATGGCAATTTCCACTCGGAACTTACGGTCCTACAGGAGTCACACCACACCCAGTTGCACTCTCGAGGATGCAGGCAGAAGTCGGAAACAAAGAAATCCTCCAAGTTCCAGCCCACAGGGCAGTGTAGATACTGAAATGTGAGAGGAAAGAGAAAACTGCTTGAGAATTAAATACTCGTGTAAGCACCCGAAACACTTGGCACCTGAAATAATTGGCATGGTTTCTGAGAATTGTCAATCCTGAGTTGTACGTTCAGAGACCGATAGTTGCTGTGATTAATGAGAGCTGCAAGCCCTGTAGAGGAACCTGGCGTAACACACGAGTTTGGTTTATCCTTGCCTCAAATTATCAGGGGGCCTCCAAAGCTCGTAATTCTGCATGCTCTCTCACCTCAATCCCCTCTGCTGAAAGAACCATAAGATTAAATCCCTTTTTTGCAGTACACTTTGCAGTACACTTCACCCAAAGTCACTAAGGTGAAAGGAAGCAGCCTCCTGAAGAAACTGCAGCCATAGTAACCGGCAGCAGAGTGTTGAAGGAGGTATGTTTAGTTTTTAGTTTAGAGATACAGCGTGGAAACATGCCCTTCGACCCACCGAGTCCGCACTGACCAGCGATCCATGCACACCGACACTATCCTACAAATACTAGAACAAGTTACATTTATACCAAGCCAATTAACCTACAAACCTGTACGTCTTGGGAGTGTGGGAATATACCAGAGGAAACCCACATGGTCACAGGAAGAACGTACAAACTCTGTACAGAGAAGCACCTGTAGTCAGGATCAAACCCAGGTCTCTGGCGCTGTAAGGCAGCAACTCCACCACTGGCCACCATGCCTCCGTACCTGGCTGCTGTTTAAATCAAACAGCAGCAGGGAGTGGAGTGCCATGAAAATATGTTTCCAAGTGATTGGTAAAAACGGATTTTCTAAAGTGATCCAATATTTCTTGGTAACCCACACAAATGTTGTGAATGAACATCATAATTTCATGTGCATCTTAAGGGCCTGTCCCACTTAGGCGATTTTTTCGGCGACTGCTGGCGACTGTCACAGTCATAGCAGGTCGCCGAGAAAGCAGCGACTGGACCCCCCCCCCCCCCCCATACAACAACGTCTACGACAAGCTACGACAACCTACCACCTAGCCGACATCAAGCCACGGCAAACTACCGTAAACCAGCGACCCATTAGGACATCCAGCTACGACCGCACCTATGACACCCTACGACCACACAGGCGACAACCTACGACAACCAAAGTCAACCTACGTCCACCCGCGACAAGCTACAACAAGCAACGACCCTGTCGGCGACAACTGAGACAACTGAAGACAATTCAGTCGCCAGTACCTGTCGCCGGTTGATGTAGGTTGACGTAGGTAGTCGCCAATGGAATTCACCAAAGTCAGCCCCCTGCGTCAACCAATGACAGCACCTATGACAGAAGACAAGCTACGTCAAGCCAACAGTCGCCGAAATGTTTTGAACTTTTCAAAATCCAGCAGCGACCAGAAAAACGTTATGACTCTTTAAGCGACTTGAGGAGACAACTCACGACCATACAGGCGTTACCCCACGACCATGTGGCGACAGCCTAGTCGCCTACGTTCGTCGAAAAAATTGCCTAAGTGGGACGGGCTTTATAGGTTAAATACCTGAAAGACTCTGGCATGCACTGTGACAGAGTGTGCCCATTCAAGCTTACAGAACTAACTGCACCATACTGATTGTTGAGCATTCCAAAACATTTTTCTCTACAGGCTTGACAGCTGGCTAAATTAATTTTGTGGTTTGTCTCCAAAGCGTCCCTGAATCAGTAGTTTGCTTGTTCAACACTCTGTCCAGAGCCTTGGATTGATAATCCATGATCACACTTTGATGCAGTTCGGAGAGACTACGGAACAGTGGATCTATTGATTTTTGGATGGTTTTGAATGATCTGAGGGCCATCTTCCCTGATGAAGAAGTAAAATATCCACACCGAAAATTGAAGAAGAGTTTCATGTTACATTTCATAATGACAATGAAGGGGGCTCATTAATTTGGCCCATTAATTCGATGCCAGGCCTTACTGTCCAATTCAATTTTCCTGTAACTTTCTGATCAATATTTTTCTGGTCAATATTTATTTTTCAATGAACCCTTAAACTGCAATATCATCTGACAAAAGCTGAAACATTGTTTCTATTCCCACAAAATGCACCTTAATCTCCTGAGTATTTGTAGCAATTTTTGTTTGATCTTTTAGAATCATAGTCATTTGTTTCATGTTTAAGAAGGAACTGCAGATGCTGGAAAATTGAAGGTAGACAAAAATGCTGGAGAAACTCAGCGGGTGTTAATTTACATGTCAGTATGGAGATAACTCAGCTCATTGGGTGTGTGCTGGCTTATTGCAAATACAAATGTGTCACTGACCTGCCTTCTTCCCCAGCCCAAAATATTTGTTTGCAAAACCGAGCTTAATTTCTTCAAAAAAAGGTATCCTCATGGGAAATGGCAAAGAAGGTGGCCATTGGATTTGTTGGGTGGATCCCATGCTTTGAAAGAGCTATCCAATTAGTCCCACCTCTCTACTTTTTCTTCTTGTAAATATTTCCTTTTCAAGCTTTTATTCAAGGCACTTTGGAAAGTAATGACTATTTCAGACAACGATTCCAAACCTGAGAAGGTTGTACGCTCTCAGCAAACATCTTAAACCAATGGCCAAGAAGGGTCTCGACCCGAAACATCAGCTCTTCTTTTTTTCCAGAGATGCTGACTCACCCACTGAGTTACTCCAGCTTTTTGTGTCTATCTTTGGCCAATTATTTTACCTAGTTTGGAGAGAAGAAGAACACAGTGATTATGTTATTGGATTACTAACTCATGGCGCCTTGTAAGAATCCAAAAAAAAAGTGATTTGGAATCCCATTACAGCAGCTGGGAAAATTAAACATGGTTAATTAAATAAACCTGAAATTAAAAAGCCGGTATCGGTAATGGTGGCTGTGAAAGTTCCAGATTGTCATAAAAATCCATCTGGTTCAATAATGCCCATAAGGGTAGAAACGTTGCCATGATTACCTGCTCTGGGCTACTCATAACTCTAGATGCACAACAATCTGGTTGACACCTAAATCCTCCCCAAAATATTCAGCAAGGCACTGCTCGCAAGTATTGAAATGCTAGATTTGCCAGCAATATTCATATCCTATTACTGAATGGAAGAGCACCCTATAAACGTTGTGAACTCCTCTAGAAAACTGTCCCTTCATGTTCCATAGCTTATGGATAACAACAGTTCCTTCTATTTCTCTGCAGAACTTAGATTCATTTATTGACATCATTCCAGGAAATTACCTCTGCACCTTCTAATGGCCTTTGAAATCCTTCCTAAATGCATTCCCAGATGGTGCCGCTGAGTGGGCTCAGATATTGCTCTATAAGGCTTTAACATGATTTATTTTTTTTAATTTATAAAGCTCAGATTCCATTAATCTCTATCAAAGCTTCTCAATTAATCATGCCCCCTTCAAAGGTTTGTGTCATCATTCCAAGTTCTTTCTTTTTGTGATCCCCTTTAACATTTAGTTGATATTCCTTATATTCTTAAAAAAATAATAATGGTATCCCTTCTATGATAGATTTATGATATGATACAATATAACTTTATTTATCCCAGGAGGAAAATAAGTGATGAGTGGAAAGGATTGGGGATGTGTAAAGATTGGGGGGGGGGGGGGGGACATCGCTCTCAGTCTACTCCACGACAGAAGGGGGAAGAGTTGTAGTTTGATATCCACAGGGAAGAATGATCTCCTGTGGCGTTCTGTCCTGCATCTTGGTGGAACCAGTCTGTTGCTGCAGATACTCCTCAGGTTGACCAGTGTGTCATGGAGAGGGTGAGCTGTATTGTCGAGGAAGCTCCGCAGTTTGAGGAGCATCCTCCCCGCGAAGACCACCTCCCATGAATCCAACTCCGCCCACAGGACAGAGCCAGCCTTCCTGATGAGTTTGTTGATCCTATTGGCCTCCGCGGCCTTCGCCCTAATGCCCCAGCACACGGTAGTGATGAAGATGGCACTGGCTACCACAGATTTGTAGAACATCTGCAGCATCTTACTGCAGATGTTGAAGGAGCAGTCCCTTCTTGTACAGGGCCTCAGCATTCCTGGACCAGTCCAGTTTACTGTGCAGGTACACTCCCAGATATTTGTACTCCCTGGTAAAATGCTCATCCATACCATTGATGGAGACAGGGGATCGGAGTGCTCCTCTCCTCCTAAAGTACCCCTCCCCCCTTCCCAACTCCTTAGTCTTGTCGGCGTTGAGCTGCAGGTGATTCAGCCCACACCACTCAACAAGGTCGTTGACTACACCTCTGTATTCAGCTTCCCTCTCCTCACTGATGCAGCCACAATTGCAGAGTAATCTGAAAACTTCTGCAGGTGGAAGGAGCCCAAGTTATATCTGAAGTCCAAGGTGTAGATGGTGAACAGGAAGGGAGAGAGAATCATCATGCACACTACTATGTCTCAAACACAGTTCTGTAGCCTGACATACTGTGATCATCCAGTCAGGAAGTTGATGACCCAGGACACCAATGAAGCATCCACACGCATCTTCGTCAGTTTGCTCCCTAGTAGTGAGGCAGGATGGTGTTAAAAGCACCAGAGAAGTAAAAAAATATGACTCTTACATTGCTTCCCTGCTATCCAAGATGGAGCAGGTGTATTATGGCGTCCTCATCCCCCATCTTTGTTTGGTAAGTGAACTGCAGGTGGTCTAGATAGAGTTTAACCAAGTTTTAACTTTGAGAAAACATAATGTTTACTTGTATGCATCCCTACTGCAAATGTGTTTTTCCTTTTGAAATGGCTAATTGACATATGCATTTTTATGTCATACTAGACTAAGCGGGACCCATTGGGTCCCATGTTCACACGGGAGGGCTGGTCCCCCAACGCAATATTCCACATCTCCAACAATTCCAATATTGGTGGCCAGTGGGGATGGGGGTGTGAGGGGGGGGGGGCTTTCTGAAGCCAAAGGGACTGGTTTCCAGAGAGATAGTATGGACATTGTGGGCCGAGTGGATTCTTCGGCTGGCAGCTGAGTCACTCAGGCCTGGTGGCTTGGCTGCTCAGTCACTCGGGCCTAGTGGGCTGGCAACTTACTCACTCAGGCCTGGCGGGCTGGCAGCTCAGTCATTCAGGCCTGATGGGCTGGCAGCTCAAGTAGGCCATTTGGCTCTTTGAGCCAGCACCGCCATTCAATGTGATCATGGCTGATCATCCTCAATCAGTGCCCCGTTCTTGCCTTCTCCCCATATCCCCCGACTCCACTATTTTTAAGAGCCCTATCTAGCTCTCTCTTGAAAGCATCCACTCATTTCAATTTCCTTTCCATTTCAAGCACAGGGCAGGCTAACACCTCACTTTCAATTTCAATTTCCTTTCCATTTCAAGCACAGGGCAGGCCAACACCTCATTTAAATTTCATTTCAATTTCCTTTCCATTTCAAGCACAGGGCAGGCCAACACCTCAAATTAAATTTCAATTTCCTTTCCATTTCAACCACAGGGCAGGCCAACATCTCAATTAAATTTAAATTTCAATTTCATTTCCATTTCTGCCACAGGGCAAGCCAACACCTCATTTAAATATCAATTTATTTTTCATTTCCAGCAGAGGGCAGGCCAACACCTCATTTCAATTTCAATTTTAATTTCCTTTCCATTTCAAGCACAGGGCAGGCCAACACCTCATTTAAATTTAATTTTCAATTTCATTTTAAACACAGGGCAGGCCAACACCTCATTCAAATTTCAATTTCAATTTCATTTCAATTTCAATTTCATTTCCAAATCAAGCAGTGCTGGACAACAACTCATTTCAATTTTAATTTTGATTCCATTTCCATTTCAAGCGCAGGGCAGCCAGCACCTCATTTAAATTTAAATTTCAATTCCATTTCCATTTCAAGCACAGGGCTGGCCAAGACCTCATTTAAATTTTAATTTCCTTTCCATTTCCATTTCAAGCGCCCTTTCCATTTCCATTTCAAGCGCAGGGCAGGCCAATACCTCATTTCAATTTCAATTACAATTCCATTTCCATTTCAAGCAAAGGGCAGGCCAACTTATTTCAATTTCAATTCCATTTCTATTTCAAGCACAGGGCAGGCCATCACAATATTTAAATATCAATTTCCATTCCATTTCAAGCACAGGGCAGGCCAAACAACTCATTGCATTGTCATTGCATTTCCAATTTTGCATTGCAGTTTCAAGCACAGGCAGGGCAGGTCAAACAACTCATTGCATTGTCATTAAGGGCTAACAAATCATTTATTCCAAGTACATTGCAGACTCACATTTCAGTTGATTCACAGCTTAGAATCACAGTTGTGACCTCTCCCTCACGATCTTCCAGAGTGACTGACTAATATCCAGGCATCCAGGATTTGATAGTCCTGCACCCCTGGTGATTGACAGGTGAGAGGACCAATCAGCTGATCTCAATATTTTTTAAACATTCATAGCTTTTTTATTTTTCAGCGATCAGAAAAAAAAGAAAAAATCCTCGGGGCTGCCTCAGCGGAGGACTGTAAGATGGCCAAAAATTACAGCGATATATGGTAGTGTTTTTTCAAAAATCAATATACAGCACAGACAGAAAGTGGTCAAGATGAGACTTTTAGTTAAATAGATTTTGGTCCATTAGGAAATTGAACCTGCAATAATAGGGATTCCTGCTAATGCTTTATTATGTATTTCTGATTGATGTGGATTAAACATAATTTCATTGGATAATGATCCAATTATAATGCAGAATTAATTACTGTGAAAAATGCTACCCACAGCTGCTCATATTAGAATTACTTTGGTAATATAGTTTATGTACTTAAACATAAGATAGACAAGCCAGAATAACTCTTTTTGTGATTTACGGAATAACATATTTGTGTAATTAGTCACTAATTGCACCTAAAATGATAATGTAGAAAGAGGCTATTAGTTTCAGTCGACTAGTACATTGTGCCAAATTCATCAACATACGTATTTTCTTGCTAATGTATTGCCTTAATGAAAGCTAGAAATATAAACAGCTGTGCATTATACTAATGGTTTACCTATTAGCATATTCACTTTTGCAAAAAGTTTTGATTTTGTTTGAGTGGAATCTGGAAGCAGAAGGAACGTGTCTTATGCTGATTGTCATCCAAGTGTGGGACACATCACTGATCCGATGCTGCACAGTGTGTGAAATGTAAAAATGCACATTAAAAACCTTGTGCCATCAATTATTCATCCACACATGTGTGTGTCTCTCTGACCAAACTTTGCATTTAAACTCCAATCCAAACTGAACTTATTGGTCCTCAGTGCCATTTCAGGAAGTAATTAAGAGTCAACCACATTCAGGTCAAACAGGGTCAAGGTGTGTTTGGTTTCCTGACCTACGTTAAATATTAATCCAGTAATATCATGGACACTGAAGATAGACCCAAAATGCTCGAGTAACTCAGCGGAACAGGTCGCATCTCTGGATAGAAGGAATGGGTGACGTTTTGGGTGGAGACCCTTCTTCAGTCTGTTCTTCTGAGTCACTCCAGCTTTTTGTGTTTATCGGTGTGAATCGGCAGCTGCAGTTCCTTCGTACACAGCAGCATAGACACTATGATTGATACTGGTTTTTCTATTCAAGACATATTTAATGTCTTAAACTTAAATGCAATTCCTTGAATATAAAGATATTGTGATTGAGTTGCAGGACAGAAATCTAGAAGCTTGGACCATTGGCCCATGCATGCGAGTTCAAATTCAACTATCACTCCTGGGAATTTATTTTCTTTTACACCCGATTCAATAAAGGCAAGAGAAATAATCCAAACAAGTATAGGGTGCTCCATCTACTGTCAACAATGGGAAGTTTATAGAGATAATAATATAAAGCAGAGTTACTTGCCAGTTGGAAAACTATCAATGAATAACTGAAAGTCAACAAGGAATTCTTAGCAGCACATTGCAATTAACTATCTTGATAAAGTCTTTTGATGGCACAACAGTATAGTATTCTCCGTAGTATTCTCCGTGGATTGTCACCTTGTCGCGGTGGAGAAGCTTGTGTGGGTCCCGAGATCCTGAGAGCGATGTCGACTGGAGCTATGCTCCTGGTAGGGCCACCCATGGCGGTAAGGTCAAGGGGGAGGTCTCTGACAAAGAGCAATCCAACCATGACCTCAACGGTGGAACAGGTGGAGGACGATGGCTGACCTTAGTGGAGCGATACAATGGCTAGGAGGGCGGATGAAGGCTGCAGCAGAAAAGGGTCTCCGGTCGTCTTGGACTCCATGCCACTGGATCCAGACTCAGGTCTGTCTGTGCATCAGTCTCCCCATGTTAAACAAAGTCACACACAGGCATCCTCCATATAGGGAATAGTACCCTGGAGACACCCATGATCAGCCAGGACCGAAGGGGGCCTAAGAAGGAGTATAGACTTCTTTGCAAAATCAAAGTTAAACGGGCAGAGTCATAGAGGATTCAAAAGCTGCTAAGTATACAGGGATTGTTTTGTCATATATACAGTGCCACTGGCTGCAGTCACTGTTGGTAATCCTCACACACCTGAAATCTTCTTGTCCACGTGAGAACAAATTCTGACTCTAGGCATGCTTTAATCGAGCTGTGTATTACTGGATCCCCTCAAGGAAAGCCCCGTACACCTTTGAAAGGGAAAAATTAGGGACATAGGCTGGCTTTTAAGATTTCAAATGCTCCTGAGTGCATCATTTAAAAACATTAGACACTGAAGTACATGATTTGAACATGTGCCAATTATTAATTTTTAAATGTTAATTAAAAACATAAACTATTTAGAAACATTAAACCAAGGTATATTTTATTAATATATTGGTTATTTTGCCTAATTTCACATTGACCTAATCTGTAGATGAACACAAAATGCTGGAGTAACTCAGCGGGCCAGGCAGCATCTCTGGAGAAAAGGAATGGGTGATATTTCGGGTCGAGACCCTTCTTCAGACACCATAATCTGCTTATGAGATTCCCCACTGAAGTCAATGCAGTCTCCGGAAGGATTGAATAGGTGATTTTCTCAGGACATGGAAACTGGTGATGTAAAAGAAAGAAATGCAGATGCTTGATTAAACCAAATATAGACACAAACTACTGGAGTTACTCAGCGGGTCAGACAACATCTCTGGAGAAAAGGAATAGGTGATGTTTCGGGTCTGACGAAGGGTCTCCTTTTCTCCAGAGATGCTGTCTGACCCTCTGAGTAACTCCAGCTTTTTGTGTCCATCTTCGGTTGAAACTGGAGATGTTTCATATGAGCAGACAAGATTGAGAGTAGTTTTGAGAGAGGTACTCAAAATATGGATGGCTTGAATGGAATTAATGTCGAAATTGTTTGAGGTGGCGGAGGGAGTTTCCAGA
Organism: Leucoraja erinaceus; assembly: GCF_028641065.1. Classification (NCBI taxonomy): domain Eukaryota; kingdom Metazoa; phylum Chordata; class Chondrichthyes; order Rajiformes; family Rajidae; genus Leucoraja; species Leucoraja erinaceus. The sequence continues at coordinate 10,198,612 of NC_073391.1, read as the reverse complement.
GAGCACTGATTTGTGATGATTGACAAAAGACCCAGAGGCAACAAAAGGAAAATAAATTACCCTGCAGGCTATGATGTAGAATACCCTGCCTAAAAGTGCAGATTCAATGGTAACTTTCAAAAGGGAATGGATAAGCACTTGAAGGGAAAAATACAGCACTCTGAGGAAAAAGGCAGGGGAGTGGAATTAATTGGACAGCCCTTTCAAAGCATCAGCGAATGCATGATGAGCCTAATAGTCTCCTTCTGTGCACTATCTTTGCACAATTTTCTGAGTCTAAATCTATTTGCATATTTACTCCCTTGTGTATTCATCTAGCTTCAATGAAATTTCTCCATGCTTTGCCCCATCTAATATTTTCCATGGGCTGATAATATCATAAACATTGCAGATAGAGTTAATAATTATTGTGTATTAAATATTGTTTTTTGTTAAATCACATGAAAACCTTTTCTTTTTTTTTGTCTCATACAACTGTGCATGCATCACACCTTTTTTTTTGATGAAAGCAACAAACTTTTGCCCTATTCAACCTATCCCACCACCTCTTCCTTCTTGTCCTTTTATGTCTTTTCTTCCTTGTTCAATTATGATACACTGTGACAAAATATGACCTATGTGTTCATGGTTTTATACAACAAGATGAACACAAGATGAACACAAGCCATTCAACCTGTGAAATGATTGTACTACAAGCCCTTATCACACTTTAATTCCAAGCCTCATAGTGGGATTCCACAATGGTAAGTTCTCCATTATATTGTCACATTTTTTTTAATGAACTTTAATACATTTCTAAATCAACTAAACATAAGATGAGAATGTTCAAATGATATGTAACTTATTGGCTTCTGTAAAAGTACTTATGATTCAGCCTCTTTATGTGATTCAGAATTAATGAGTCCAGTTACATAGTGACCAATTTCATCCACTTTGCTTTGATCTGCATCTTCTTTATCTTTTGAACATTATGTTTGAGCAATATCATTTCCATACATTCTCAAACACACGAACTGACTATTAGGGTTTTATGACTTCCCATTAATGTTTTTTTTTTGGTTTTGAAAATGCTCACATAAAAACACTCTTTTAATGTCAATTATTAACCATAACTGGCTTGTTTTCTTTCCCCTCTAAATCATATAACTGGAACATAGAGATAAAACAAATCAAATTCACATTTGGTGAAAGATGAGATTTCTCTAATGTCTGTACACTGCCATCTATTGTCTGTAACCTGCTGTTCTTGTATTGAGAGAAGTTCCTCTATAAATCAAAGTCTACATTCAAAACTTTTGATAATCAGCCTGTATATATTCCTTTCAACTCCCCCTAAATAACCATTTACAGGTGTTATTTGAACAGGGTCAGCCCTTGATATTTTCTGTGATTTGACAACAGTGGACTTATGGGCCTGTCGCACTTAGGCAACTTTTTAGGCGACTGCAGGAGACTATGGCCACATGTTCGCGGGTGGTTGTTGGGGAGGCGCCTTCATGGTCGTGAGGAATGTAGCAAGAATTCTTGACTGAAAGTCGATCTAAATTTTTATACCAACATTTTATGAAATAAAAGGGATTGTCGAATGAACTATTAAAACAGGCTAGGAAATTAAGGGAGTGAACTACATGTTTCCTTTTCTGAATTCTTTGCTCTTGCTGTTCACAGGACTCATTATTCCAGGGAAGTAGAAACCTTTGTTCCACCAATAATGGATTCATTCCCAAAGCATTTGGAAATATTGATGTTGGAGTGAAACCCATTGATCAGTTATTTATTAATGTCTCATCAAATGCCTTTGTGTCATAAAGGTCAAAACATCAACCATTATGACCTGAACCTGAGAGATTGATTCACTGAATCATGTAAGAAAGAATCATTTTCAGACTTAAAGCAAACTGAAAATTTAAGATGATGCTATAAAAAAGATGGTGCATCATTCAAACTTCCAGTGCTTTTCTTTGCTTTGTTAAATGAGAAAGTTTTGAAAACTTGGAGAGGCACTACAGATTGGATAGATCACCTGTACATAGGAGAACTAGTCTCCCTTAATGATCAACAGGATGATCCGTGCACGAAGATATCCAGAATTAAAGAATAATCTATATTACTAAAAGCCCGATCTTGACCACTTTCTGTTCTGTATATTTTAGAACAAACGCTGCCACTTATGGCTGTGATTTAAGGCCATCTTACTCAGTCTGCCTCTGCTGCGCAGGACAAGAGGGTTTAAAATAAAATAGTTATTAGTGTTTAAAAAATGTTTTAAAAATATCAGGGTGCAAGTCCTCCAAATTCAAATGCAGTTTCATACCATTTCATGCAGGGTGCAATGCCACCACATTCAAATGCAGTTTCATACCATTTCAAGCAGGGTGAAACCACCATAAAACCACCATAAAACCACCATAAAAACACACAAAACACCACACTCACAGTTCAGTAGACATTCAGTGTGTTCAGTTGATTCACAGCTCAGACAGTCATGACCTCTCCCTCCCCCATCTTGCAGAGACTAAGCCACACCCACACCACCGGGTTCTATAATCCCTCCCCCTCCCACCGGAAGGGGTGGTGTCCTTCATTGCGTGATTGACACTAGAGAGATTCTAAACAATTTTTAATCAACCACCACCAACCATTCGCTGTGCCTTATTTCAAACCAACCACCACCAACCATTTGCTGTGGTTTATTTCAAACCAACCACTACCAACCATTTGCTGTGTTTTATTTTAAACCAATCACATTTTCATTTTCAAACCACATTAAGGGCACACTCAAGGTCAGTAAAGCCACACTCACAGTTTACTCACTCAGAAGCTTTTCCCTTTGAGAATAGGGAAGATTCAAACAAGAGGACATGACTTCAGAATTAAGGGACAGAAGTTTAGGGGTAACATGAGGGGGAACTTCTTTACTCAGAGAGTGGTAGCGGTGTTGAATGAGCTTCCAGTGGAAGTGGTGGAGGCAGGTTTGATGGTATAATTTAAAAATAAATTGGATAGGCATATGGATGAGAAGGGAATGGAGGGTTATGGTATGAGTGCAGGCAGGTGGGACTAAGGGAAAATAATTGTTCGGCACGGACATGTAGGGCCGAGATGGCCTGTTTCCGTGCTGTAATTGTTATATGGTTATATGGTTATGTGTTCAGTGTTATTCACAGCTCAGACTGAGATGTGACCCTCTCGCTCCCCCATCTTGCAGAGACTGACTGAGGCACTCAACGCTTCCGTGTTTCATACCATTTCATGCAGGGTGCCAGGACACCACATTCAAATGCAGTTTCATACCATTTCAAGCAGCGTGAAACCACCATAAAATCACCCTAACACCACACAATACCACATAAACACCACACTCACAGTTCAGTAGACATTCAGTGTGTTCAGTTGATTCACAGTTCAGACAGAGTCGTGACCTCTCCCTCCCCCATCTTGCAGAGACTGAGCCACACCTACACTTCCGGGTTTTATAATCCCTCCCACCAGAAGGCCTTCATGGCGTGATTGACCGGAGAGAGATTCTCAACATTTTTTAAACACAAATAACACTTTTATTTTTCATTGATGGGAAGAACTCTGCACCTGATGAGCGGAGGGGGACTGAGTAAGATGGCCAGAAATCACAGCCATAAGTGGCAGCGTTTTATCTAAAATCAATATACAGAGCAAACAGGAGGTTGTCAAGTTTAAACTTTTAATCATTTGTCATTTCAAACCAACCACCACCGATCATTTGCTATGTTATATTTCAAACCGACCACCACCAACCATTTGCAGCCCTTTATTTCAAACCAACCACCACCAACCATTTGCTGTGCTTTTTCCAACCAACCATATTTTCATTTTCAAACCACATTAAGGGCACTCAAGGTCAGTAAATCCACTCACAGTTTACTAGACATGTGTTCAGTGTTATTCACAGCTCAGACTGAGAGACGTGACCCTCTCGCTCCCCCATCTTGCAGAGACTGACTGAGGCACTCAATACTTCCGGGTTTTATAGTCCCTCAGGAGGGGGCATGGCCCCCAGGAGAGAGAATCTCAACATTTTTTGAACACCAATAACCCTTTTATTTTTCATCGATGGGAAAACTCCTCTTGTCCTGCACAGCGGAGGGGGACTCTGAGTAAAATGGCCAGAAATTACAGCGTTTTTTCTAAAATCATTATACAGAACAACAGGAAGTGGTCAAAATCAGACTTTTAGTAATGTAGATTTGGTAGACATAATATTTTACAAATATATTGCTTTTATTTATATTATTTTGTTCATGAAATTTGCTCAGTCTTAATAAATCTTTAAAATAATCCTATGATGGGTATTTTGTGAGCCTTGACTTGTTTTTATAAATCCCAGATGTTTTAAGGGTGGCACAGTGGCACAGTGGTAGAGTTGCTGCCTCACAGAGCCAGTTCCCCGGTTCAATCCTGACAATGCCCGCTGTCTGTGTGGAGTTTGTACTTTCTCTCTGTGACCGCGTGGGTTATCTCCGGGTGCGGTTTTCTCCCATACTCCAAAGACGTACAGGTTTGTAAGTTAATTGACTTTGGTAAAATTGTAAACTGTCCCCAGACGGTTTCTAACATAATCTGTTTTATATTTTAGATTTTCATCCTCTGCAGGTTTTTAGTTTTCATGACTTGGTGAATTCTCTGGCAGCCTATCTCTGTGACATGCTGAAAGTATTCACTTACCTTTGGCAGCCTATTCTCTGAAATTCAATCACCGACAGTGTCTGCTATTGCATGGGTTCCTCTTAAGGAGATTTGTGTCAAATTTGTCTAATTAGTACTTGTTTTTATTTTATTTTGTTCCCAGCAAAGACATTTGTGCTGTCCTGATCATGTCTGTGGGTTTGTTTATGTTGCAGAATGCATAATAAGCACATTAACTAAGATAGAGTTATCAACAGAGCCACCTTCATTGAAGTTAGTAATTCCCAACTGAATAGTGGTGTCTGATACAATAATACATCAGGTTCATAGCAAATGGTATAGTCACTTTTTAAAGTTAGACACACTCAAATACACCATAGACCCGGGATCCTCTCCTGCCTGGAGCTTGCCCAGAGCAGCTGTTAATTAAGCTATCTACTCCTCTCCTTGGGGAAGCCCTCCAGAAATAACATTTAGTCGTTGCAAAGCAAATATAATAATTTTGACCCACTGTGTGTGCATCAGAGGAAAGTTTCAACAACAAACTTCATCAAATCCAGCTGAGTCGATTTGCAGGAAAAAAATGTTTTGATGTAGTTTATGGCTTTTAAATACAACTCTTCCTTCAAAGTTTTATATTGCTCTAGATAGATTTGAAACCTTTTGAGCACCATTAAATTTCACTACAACTCTGACACACAACATGTCCCATATTCTCCCAATGGAAGATTGTTGCATATCGTAAAACAAAATGGATTTTATGGCAGAAAGGATCCGTTATGCTGCAACAAATCATTTTTTGACCAAGAACCTGAATATTGGCAGACAAAAAATACTGGAGTAATTCAGTAGGACAAGCAGCAACTGTGGAGAGAAGGAATGGGTGACGTTTCGGGTCGAGACACTTCTTCATACTTCTGAAGAAGGGCCTCGACCTGAAATGTCACCCATTCCTTCTCTCCGGGGATGCTGCCTGTCCCGCTGAGTTACTCCAGCATTTTCTGTCTATCTTTGGTTTAAACCAGCATCTGCAGTTCCTTCCTACACATACTGAATATTGGTATCTTTATTGTGTAATTTAGCTTATCTTCTATCAGCTGGGTGAATATGTTAAATGCTTGCAAGGTTTTTATATTGACAGCAAACGTCAAATTTACTTTACATTTAAATGAAATAAAATTGTTTTAATTGAGAGCAATGCAGGCAAAATATAAATCATTCCACGTTCCTAGTGATTCTGGGATCTTGAATCAGTTACCAGAGCAAACTCTAGTAATATGAACATCAACTGAACATCAACAATAGTAACAAACTGAACATCAACCTTGGCAGCATCTTTTATGAACATCTGCATAGATAACTGATATCCGATTGTGCACTGCAACATTAAATTTATCGATGGGCACAAAAATCTATAGAATGCTTCTTCATAAATCCTACTTAATCAAGGAGGAATGAAAAAAAAAGATGAATTAAATTTGAATCTTTATTGTTGACAGTTTAGGCTTATAATATTGGCAAACATTAATGTTCTCCCTTCCAGTGTTATTAGGATTATTTCCAGAAAGTCCAATAAGAGGATCATGTTCCCTTTGCTCATGTACCTTTGTTAGTGATTTGGCAGCTCAGACTTCATAGATTCCAGGGAAGGAATTTACATAATTTGATGCATCTTTTGGAACAGTTTTTACAAGTTCAACGAGCTTCGAGGCACCTGAAAAGGATAGGATATCAAGATCTCACAGTCCTTGAAGAGCTGCTACAATATTAATGAGGCAGAATTTTATTTTAGGAGACCTATTTTGTCAACTGCTTAACTAAAAGAATATCCATTTCTCTTTCAATAAAGAGACTTTATTATTGATGCAGGCCTCTGAGTAGCAATTTTTGAGCAAAATCTTGCATTCAGAGCTGGACTGTGATAGGTGATGTTAATTTTGTTTCTCTTTCTGCTGATGCTGTCAGACCTGCATTCTCTGTTTTTGCCACCAGAGGTTGACCCAGTGGACTGTCCATTCACACACTGGTTGACAGGTACAAGGTTAAACATGCTGATCAATAGAAAAGGTGATCAGGGAGGTTTGCACAAAAGCAGCAGTGGATGGAATGAAAGCAATGGCAAGTAGAAACTTTCATCATTACAATACACAATTTGTCAAATTAAAACTGCGGCCCTAATGTAAGTGTCAAAGACTATGGCTCTCTGGCATTTGATGTTTGATTTCTGCACAAATTGCTGACAGGTTTTTGGTAGACATTTAATAAAGGCATCAAGAAACCTCCAGGTCTTTCACTAAGTCGAGAGCTGAGCTGAAATCATGGGATTTCAGGCATTAAATAAATGAAGAATTCTTCCAAAGCTGAAAAAAAGCACGATAGTGCAACACGGCACCTGTTTTGTGCGAAGCCATTTATTGCACTGCTTCCCATGCAGCAAGATGTTTTCAGGCACCATACCCACATTATTGCTTGTAATAGTTAGATTTTCTTTCTCACAACTGTGTAGAAAAGGTTTCCTCTGCTAGCTCTGCCTCTGATCTACCATCATGCCACAGTTGTAACCAAAGATATTAACCTCGTGGCATGTCGTTGTTCCCTATAACACCATTTACTGTATCATGTATTTTAAAGACCATTTGAAAGCGGCTTAAACACAAGGCGATTGCGGCTTGGAGGTGCCGAATCGGCCGCTTCCTACCGGAGACCTGGGCTTCACGACGGGCCGGCCGTCGGTGCTCTTCTCCAGCGAGGAATCCCAGACTCCGCGAGGGAAAGTCCACACTGTGCCCGCAGCTAGAAGCTCTGCAGACCGCGGCTTCAGGATAATAATAATAATCTTATTTATATAGCACATTTTTAGTCAACTTGCATTGACCCCAAAGTGCTTCACATAATTACATTACATTTACACACAGGCAAAGGTGGGTGAAGTGTCATGCCCCAAGGACACAACGACAGTATGCACTCCAAGCGGGATTCGAACCGGCTACCTTCCGGTCGCCAGCCGAACACTTAGCCCATTGCGCCATCTATCGTCCCACGTTATGGTCCACGGGCCTGCGATTGGAGAAATTCTTCTGGTTACCCCCGGCTCCACGATCTGAGCTATAGGAAGAGATCGGGCAGGCTATACAACAGAAAGTAATAATTTTTTTCTTACCTTTCGTCTTTAGTGGGGAACCTGAAGAAAGGCAGGTCAGGTCGCCTAAATTGGCGATTCGAACACTATATAGCAGAACAGTGCGCCACACTTGTAGATGTGGACATGACAGAAACCGATTTAAAAAAAACCCTCAGATATTTGATTCCCGAAATGGCGCGAAAAAATTACCCATGATCAACTACAGCTTTTTCGCCTCGTGGTTTACCTTGCTCCTCTAGTATCTTTGGTTGTAACATTGTATAAAAATGAAGGGAGAAAAGAAAAACAAGGAAATAAATGCCAGTTAGCCTGACATCAGCTGTTGGGAAAATATTGGAGTCCATTATTAAGGAAGTAATAAAGCTGTACGTTTTTGTTTCATTTAGAGAAACAGCGTGGATACAGATCCTTTGTCCCACCAAGTCCGCATCAACCAACAATCACCCCATGCACTAGCTCTATCTTACACTGTAGGAACAATTTACAGAAGCCAATAAACCTACAAACCCGCATGTCTTTGGAATGTGGGAGGAAATCGGAGCACCCGGAGAAAACCCATGGGAGAATGTGTAAACTCTGTACAAATTGCATCAATTGTCAGGATCAAACCTGAGTCTCTGGCTCTGTAAGGCAGCAACTCTACCATTGTGCCACTGTACTTAGGAAAACCTAGACAGCATTAAGCCCATTATGTATGGCACTTTAAAACTACTCTTGTCTGTCAGCGGGAAACAATGATTTGTCCACTAGGATGTAATGACTCCTGCCCTTATGGAGGTTTTCATGAAACATCTTGCAATTACATTGCTCTCCAGCAGGGCAAGTAATTAATGAGGGATTTGAAAATAAAACTATGCTGACAATTTCTGCTCCTGAAGTTACACAAAAGAAGACATAGATAAACATAAAGAGTTTCAGAGTCAACATGGTTTCATTAAAGGGCAAACATGTTTGATAAATACTTTGGCCTTTTTTTGAGCATTCTTCCAGCAGATATATGCAGCAAATTCAGATTTTCCAAAAAGCACATGATAATTTGTCCTATAAAATAACGTTACACAAGGAAAGGTGTTGTGATGCTGTGGTCATGTATTACCATTGGAGAAAGGTCCGGTCATACCTGACTTGGAATTGCTTGAATGGATCCTTGAATGAGAGGCTATGTGAAGGATTGAGAAACCAAATTTCGTTTGAACCTCTGGGTTCAAATGACAACAAATAAATTGTATTGTATTGAATATGAGAGGCTATGTGTGAAGAGAAGTTGGGAAAATTGATCCTACATCCTCCAGTGATGGTCCTTTGAAGTAAATAACAAGGTGAAAGCTGTGTTTATTTCCCGTTGGCTCAGAGTCCAGAGGCAGTAAGTATAATCTCAGAATAAATGATCAGATACCTAGGACTGATGGCAGGAAGATTTTCTACACTCAGATGGTTATGTATCAATATATTCTCCATTCAGAATGGCAATCGTTAGTCTTTAAGTATACTTAAGGCTGACGCTCATAGCATTTTGGAATCCAGGGGATAACGGGATATGGGCATGAAAACAGAAAAGAGACATTGAGGAAGAAGATCAAATGTGAAATCAAAAGTGAGGTGAGTTGAGAAATTGCTGAACAGGGTAGGAGCCTTGATGGTTGTGTTGGGACATAATTATAAGGAGCAATCATGACTTTGAAGGTTATCAGAACACTGTAGCAGGCAAAAACAACAAAGGTCAGGTGAAGGTATTGAGCTTTGGGAGTGTGATTGGAGTGATTGGGAGAGGAAATCAGACTGTGTCCAGTTGTGATGGAGGTAATAGGAATGGAGGAGAAATTATGTGGAATTCACAGCAATATTTACTGAGGAAGGAATATTGAACATAATTTTTTTTCTTAAATGAGGATTGTGCTTGGGGGAGAATTCAAAGAAAGAGATTGTACATCAAATCAGGATCTATCCGGTCGGTATCAGATCCAATAACTTAAGTTGAACAGACTCAGCTGCATCTGACCAATTCTCCCTGCCCACATTCCCCTATATGTTGTATCAAGATAATCTTCTGCAAGTCAACTGGAGAAAAGTACTTAATTACTCAATATGTGGAATATTTAAAATATTATTTTAGTGTTTCGACCATAGTTTCCACAAAATTCCATGGCGTCATTTAGATAAGATGTTTTACAGAAGCATTAGATGGATGTGATCCTTACACCATTTAGCAGATTGGTATCAAGCCAATGACTTTAATTTAATCATTGCTGCACTTAAGGGAGCTTGCAAAGTGAAAATAAACTAATTAAGAGACCTACAATGAGTCAAAGAGACACAGGAAACTGCAGTTGTTGGTATTTTGAGCTATAATCAAACTGCTGAGGAAACTTGGTGGGTAAAGAATGAAGGAAATGGACAGATGATGTATTTTGTTTGGAGCCTGTCTTCAGACAGATGAAATAGAGAGGAGATAGCAGTTAACGTTCATCAGTCATTGGCAATCACATTTAGGATTGTGAAATGGTGTTTTCTTCCTTTGTTTCTTGACCAGCAGCACAAACAGGTCTAAGCCTTTGTCCCATTACTGTTGATGCCTGATGATGGCTGTAACCTCAACCAAGATGAGAATATGGGCTCTCTTTCCTCTTTTTAATCTCGAGAAGGATTGTTTTCTTCTCTGAGATAAAACATCATGTAGTTAGTGCAAAAACAATGTCATAGTCTTGTGCATGGACCAAAAATACAGCAGTCAGCGTGATCAGAGACCCACACCACCCTGGCCACACACTCATTTCACCCCTGCCATCGAGATGAAAGTACAGGAGCCTAAAAGATGTAACATCCAGGTTCAAGGACAGCCTTTTCCCTTAAGCCATTAGGTTATTAAACACTATAACCTCAAATAAGCTCTGAACTACATGAACTATTATTGTTATTATTGCACTATTATTGTTTGTTTGTTTTTATGTGTACGTATGCGCGTGTGTGTGGGTGTGTATACACATACTGATCTTTTTGTATCATTTATTATATTGTTTACAGTGCGGTATATTTCAGAGCTGCTAACCCTCACGCATTGAGCGTGAGCCTCACGCATTTCGCCCAATTCTCACGCTGATCACAGTATTTCTCGTGCTCTGTCGTGATAAATTCTGTGATCAACGGGAATTTCAAAACCAATATCAACTCTTTGTGTGTGCATCTGTCGACAA